>NC_056747.1:387270185-387482685 GCF_019279795.1 Protopterus annectens | reverse complement strand
TTCTCCTCACATTCACCTGTTACATCTCATCTAGATAAAAGTTTGATATTTTGTACATGGAATACATGGTAATAGTATTCTAAACAAAAAATTGCAAGTCTGCATGTATAGGTTAATAAGTGATTTTGTAGATACAAGTCTAATGTAAAAGGGGTATGTTAATAATAAACATTAACAATAACATTTTTACAAAAGCAATTGTGTCACACAATATAATTCTGTTTCCACTGCAAGCATTGTTTTTATTCATAAGACTTGTTTATGCTCCATTGAAGCAGGGATGCCTTCACTTTTTAATGGATTTATTCTGGGTGTTTACTGGAAACAAATGACTATTAAAATAAGATATTTTGTGTTTCCATCTCAGTAAACAACCCTTCCCATAGTTTGAAAGTCATTTTTTGTGATCATTGGTACTGTTAGCCCATGTGACTGTTACAAAAGTTTTCACCTTCTTGAAATTCCCAGAGGTACACAGCTTAGAATGCCTTTATTATTAAATTTCAACAGCTTTAGCTGCACAGTTATAAAAAAACAGCATTCGCTTTCAGACAGCTCTAAACATATTTTTCTATTATTTTTCCTGTTACAATGCACCAATTTTGTCTGTTTCGAGTGAGGTTTTCTAGGTTATTCATATTTTGTACAGAAATATGATATTAATAGATGGTCAGAAATTGTTTGTAAATATGTCTTCTCTTATAGAGACTAAATGGAACTCCCAATAGCCATAATATGAACCACTTCGTGAATAATCACATGGGACCAATGGCAACAATGTTAAGCAAAAGTTGCATTGCGTTGTATCAACTAATCAAAGAGTTGCCTCTTTAGAGGGAAATAAATATAAAACAACATATAACATTTTCTACACTTTCTCTGATTTGTTCATACACAGTTTGTAAAGAGAGAATAAAACAAATTGTTTCATAGCTTAGTCTTTAATCAGTGGACTATGATACCAGACCTATTACAACAGGCAGGACACTTCACCAAATCTGTTACCTACCCCTAAGCAACTAGATACTGTGAGAAAAATGGTAGGAAATGAAAGGAGGAACACAGCCCTTTCAGGTTTGTAAAATAATGAATCTAGCTCATGATCATCAGGACAGGATTCCTATACTACTTTGCAGTTCTGCAATTTATCTTTTCTGCCACTGTGGGATACATTTCATACAGCTGAAGTCTCCCTCCATTATCCCACATAAAGTTAATGAAAATTTAAATTTCATTCTGCCATCCACATCTCTAATGATGAGCTCACCACGGATACGTATATTTATTAGATATCATATAATATTCATTTATTTGTCAACTAAGCAAAGGAACAGACCTTTTTTTCAAAGACCCTAAAGAGTGAATGCAATATATTTAGGCAATTCAAAGTAAATCAGCATTTTTTTTTTTTTGAAAATAGAAAAACAGTGCACCATAACTACAGAACAAATCCTCACAAACACAAAAACAAATGTAAACTTAATCCATGCAGTAAACAGTCAGGAGTAAAGAGATGATCCACAAATCAGAAACCCTGACCACTGAGATACCATGCAGCAGGGGCTCTGCAGAAACCCTTATCACTGAGACACCATGCAGCACAGGCTCTGAGGAATCCCTGACCACTGAGACACCATGCAGCAGAGGTTCTGCAGTAACCATGACCACTGAGACACCATGCAGCACAGGCTCTGAGGAAACACTGACCACTGAGACACCATGCAGCACAGGCTCTGAGGAATCCCTGACCACTGAGACACCATGCAGCAGAGGTTCTGCAGTAACCATGACCACTGAGACACCATGCAGCAGATCACTGCAATAGTCCTGCGGCAGCATGCAACTGAGGCTATGCAAAACACCCTGACCACTGAGATACCATGCAGCAGGGGGACTGCAGAAACCCTGATGACCGAGGCACCATGAAGCAGACACAATGATGTAACTCAGACACCATGCAGCAGAAGCTCTTCATAAACCCTGACCACTGAGACACCATGTTGAAGCCCTGACCACTGAGATACCATGCTGAAACCCTGATCACCGAGATACCATGTTGAAACCCTGATCACTGAGATACCATGCAGCAGGGAGACTGCAGAAACCCTGACCACTGAGATACCATGCAGCAGGGGAACTGCAGAAACCCTGGCAACCAAGGAACCATGAAGCAGAGATACTAGAGAGACACCGTGCAGCACAGGCTCTGAGGAAACCCTGACCACTGAAACACCATGCATCAGAAGCACTTCAAAAACCCTGACCACTGAGATAACATGCTGAAACCCTGACCACTGAGACACCATGCAGCTGAGGCAGTGCAGAAACCCTAACCATGATACAGCAGAGGCTCTGAAGAAACCCTGACTAGAGACCCCATGCAGCAGAGGT
Organism: Protopterus annectens; assembly: GCF_019279795.1. Classification (NCBI taxonomy): domain Eukaryota; kingdom Metazoa; phylum Chordata; order Ceratodontiformes; family Protopteridae; genus Protopterus; species Protopterus annectens. Next base: position 387,480,294 of record NC_056747.1, on the reverse strand, counting down.
TTTGTAATAGCTCTGAGGTACCATACAACAGGGGATCTGCAAAAACCCTGACCATTGAGATACCATGCTGAAGCTCTGAGCACTGAGACACTATGTAGCTGGGGCAGTGCAGCAGCTTTAACGACTAAGCCTCCGTCCAGATGCACTTCAGAAACCATAACCACTCAGACATGATGCAGCAGAAGCTGTTCAGCAACTCTGACCAAAGAGACACCAAGTAGCAGAGGCTTTGTGATAACTCTGAGACACCATGCAACAGGGGCTCTGCAAAAGCCCTGACCTTTGAGACACAATGAAGCAGGGGCACTGAGCAGTTCAGTTACTTAATAATGCTCAGTAATAATATACTTGCCACTGTTACTTCTGCCTTGTTTTTCTTAATTACTTTAGTGAGAGTGGAAGGAACAGAACATCTGCTCATCCTTATCCACCAATGCGCTTTCTTCTCAGCAATGTTTGCACATTATTTGGTCTTAGGTCAAAATTGTGTTGCATTACTTTTGTCCAGCATCCCTGGAAATAAAATCACGGGCTTAACAAACATCTGAGCAGTGATCAAAGGACCACAATAATACCAGCCTTTATGGAATTCAAGGTATCAGTTTTGTTTGTATGCAATAAGCACAATTTACTGCACTACATAAATCAAAATGCTTCAAATGTTAAAGAATTCCTTGTGCTTATGTAATCAAGTTTTTTTTCTGTTGTTATGTCAAGTCCATTTGACATTTCTTTAATAACATGAATCAGGGAGTATTATCTAAGAAAACAGAAACAACTTCACTTATAGTTTTATTTTTTTATGTTGGGTGAAGTCCACCACTGATCACCCATATACATGAATTATGAACTCCCTCTTTAGAAATGAAAAAAATCACATTTGAAGTCATAATTCATACAATATTAGTTTGAAAGATAAATCTGTTAAGTCTCTCTTTTGCAGGAAAATCATTTTGATTTGATTTTAGCTGCTTGATGGAGTATTTCCCAGGACTGCCAATGAAATCAGCACGAGGACTATTGTTTCTGAACTGTTCTGGCATTCCAATGACACTTTACTTTTAATGCTAATAGCTTAATAGATGTCATGCAAGTACTTGAGGTTAGTAGGACCGTGACTTATCAATTCAGCAATAAACAGAATTACAGTTATACAGAGATAAGAATAACATTCTTTTGTGATAGCAATGAAACCATGACAGAAAATGCCAACAATGTATATAAAATAACATATTTGCCAACACTTACAATAGTTTATGTTAAGTCTATCCGATGTATCTTTATTAATATAATACAGAGATCCTTATCTGAGTAAGTCACAAACAGGAAATAAAATGAAGACATAAAATTATAAAAACCTGAATATTCCAAATTTCTCCCACTATATATCTCAAAAATAACCCAAAAAACAAACATTTGAAGTCTAGAGAATGCACACTTTTAATGTAAGGAATTGTTGGATTTTGGACACGGGGCCTAGACATCTCCATACACATATCAATATCCCAAAGTATGTGCCACAAAAAGGAGGGTGTGAAACAGCCACGTATGACATGTATTACTCAGTCTAAGCTCGTATATACAGAATACCCTCTGAAGTAAAACAGGGAAAGGTTATGTGCCTACAGCGCTTAACGTTCACAGCTCAGTATTGACTCATTGAGGAAACACTCAGTGATGTCAGTATATGTAGTGCTACAGAATGTGGAAGAGCTGTAGTAATACCATAAGACTTTAAACCACAAATACCCACCAGATTATGTGAATGTCATAATCCCTTGGCACAGTCACAGGTGCCATCATAGTATGTCTGAAAACATCCCATTAATTCCTAAACAGCACAGTCTGCCTTTTATCCTGTTAAAACTGTGATGCGTGTATGTCTGCCAAGCTGGATTCAAAAATAAAATGTGTTTTAGGTCGGCTTTCAATGAAACTGGTAAACTGCACTAGTCTGTTATCTGAAGTCCTGAATAGTTCAATAAAATGTGATGCCACTCAATGCTGTTGTACCAACACTATGATGTAACAGAAGGACATAGCTGCAGCAATAGTACATAACTGATTATCAGCCGCTTTCATAACAATATAATAATGAGGTCATATTGGAAACCAGCTTATAATTTGTCAAGAAATCAGACATAGGGCTGAAGCTAAAATGGTTTATAGTACCATAACACTTTAGAAATGAGTAAATTAATTGCTAAATGGACGCCATGCATGGTATGGTACACATTTAGTAATAGCATAGCATCCCTGAGGGTTATTTTATGATGTTATAGTTGCAGACATATTTATATGTTCATGCATTGCATAGAGTAGCATGTGATAAGGTGTCCAAATGGCCTGAACGTTCTGTTCTCCTACATGAGGGCAGTCGTCATACCAGCAATATGGAAAGTCTTGATATGCCTGTCATCATGATGACTATTTCCTAAGTTCAGCTATCCAAAAAGGAATTATGGATTATATAAACACACAGTAAAAGTGTCTATACACCATCCCTTCTGACTATCTGGGATAAAAGTGGATTAACCTTTATGATACAATACCAGTGTAAAATACTACAACAGGTATTATCTGTGATACACATTCCTGTCTTCTCAGAAAAAGAAAATTTAAAAAAACAGAGGTAATCCAGAGTGTCCAAGTGAAGTCTGGTATCCCAACTGTGACCCAGAGGATGACAGGACTAATAGAAAACAGAGTATAAAGGATTAGTGCAGATAACATCACTTTAGCTGAAGTGTTCTTGTCCATCTACCTGCTTAAGTGAATAAACCACTGGAACCTTCATCGAGGTGTCTATTCCTCCCACAAGGAGGGTATCAGACAGATATGCTAGCTAAAGTGATTTTATCTAGGCTAATCCTTTACACTCTGTTTCCAGAAAAAGAAAATTCAGAGAACACCAGTGAAAGCAGACAAAATACATTTTCACATTCCTGTTGTGTACTTATTGGTAAGAATGCAAGTAGTTATCAAATAAACAGTGGCTACTGTGAGAAGGCATGCCAGTTGTGTGAGGTTTTCACCACAATGATAGGTCAAGACAGAAACACCAGCAGCGTGTATGCTGTACAGTACAGCAACCCCATTTGCATACCCTTTTAAAATATGCTTCTTTATTCTGTACACTATATATTCATAAGTTCTCATGACTCCATGTTAGTGGACTGTACAAGACACTTTTACATTACAGCTGACTCAGAACAACTGCCGAGTTTATGAAAATCTAAACAGGTATAGCCAGGAATGCCTCTGTACCAGCTTCCAGACTGCCCCCCACCACCACCAAAGTGATAAATACTTCCTGGGCTCTATTTGAAAACTCTCACAATCAGTAAGGCGAGAGCTGCAGCAAAGCAACAGCAGACAGAATGACATTGTTGATTAGGGGTGTTTCCTCTGTGTTCATGCTACTGTTACTTTACAGGAAATATGTAACTAAACAAGACACTGTTTGAGACAGGGAAATATTAAAGAGTATGCACAGACACAAGAATTTTACCAAGAAAGCTCCATGGACTAAGCAAACTGGAGATGGGTTTAGACAGAACCAGAGGACACCAGACAAGTGCTACCAAGGCCATACGTAGTGTCCATCTATGTCACACAGCCATATCTTGCCTTCAGTGTAATGATTTTTTACAGTTTATCATTCCATATGAAAACAAAAACAGACATTTAAAGTGCGACTAGATAATGGAAAGATGAAAATAAAAGCTGTCAGAATTTTTTATGTACTGGAAAGATCCGCGGTGGTACAGCGGTAGCATTGTTGCCTCACAGCGAGAGGTTCTCCTGTTCGATTCTTGGCTGGAGTGCATTCTGTGTGGAGTCTGCATGTCCTCCCCATGGGTGAGTGGACTCCGAAAGACATGCGTGAATGGGTGTGCCTTTGCTGAAGGTTGGGTGTCGGGCTGGCAACTCGGCACCATTAAAAAAAAAATTGGCTGCCAATCATTAGTGGACTGGAGTTCCGCTGTGGTGACCCCTAAACAGGAAAAGCCAAAAAGACAAACAACTGTGGCTGCCTGGAAACATAGCAGAACTTTTTAAAGCATCAAAGTTACATTCTGTGTAGAAAATCATTGCCTTACTGAACTCTGCACTGTACTGATATAGTTATCAAGTGTGAAGAAACATTTTCTCCTTACCAGTCTTTAGCTTCCCTTCTACAAATCTACCATAAACAACAAAAAAAGATACCAACAACAATGAAAATTAGCATATTTCTTCTCCTAGAGAAAATAATTAACTCAGCACAGCAATTCTCTGAATTGCTCTGTCAAGTAAATCAGAAACTGTCACCATTTCTAAGGGACAGCGCATGGCTACTTACGATCAGCCACTTCCCTGAACTGGCACATTAGCATGTGGCTTCTCCCAGTGAGACCACCACACTCTTAAGTTACAGTCCCTGGTGGGAGACTGGTATGTGAATTGGAAAGGCTTAGCACAATTGGAATACCTTACAAGTTAAGGCTTCCACATCGCATTAAACTTTCCTGAATCCCAGAGTATGTCTTTAGAAAATGCTTCACTTTATAGTACTTGCATTTCACTTAAAAATTATTTAATAATGTGCTACCTATTACTTATACTAGTTGCTGCTTAGTTCTCTTCTAAGTGTACTGCCAATTTGCATATGGTCACTCTCTCTCAACCTAGGTCATAGCGAAAAAGAGTCCTTGAATCACTCTACCTGCAGTCATATGTCACTAAACAAGTACAGTAAATTATGGACATCATGCATTTTGTCATACGTCTCAACTGTCCAGATTTTTGCCTCATATTTTTTGGTCTGTTCCTCATGCAATTTGTAGTTTTCTGGCAAACCACTGGGGATTGAAGTCACTAAATAATAACAAATATTTCAGTTCCATATTTGATATCCTTCAGATAATGCTTGTTAACACAAAACCTATTGTTCTATTAACTTTCGACATTTACAAGATCAATATTTAAGCTATGTCCCTATTTTTGGACTTTTACCACCCTATAATTTTTTACTTTGTTCAGATTTTTTGAGCTATGAGGTTGAGAAGTAGGCATTTTATAATGTACATATCTCTTGTAAAAGGCATTGAATATATCCAGAGAGATTTCTGCACATCTAACTGACCTGCTATGCTTTTCAAAACTGGCAATTTCTGCAGTCGTCTATTTAGTCAACTTGAAAACTTTTTTTGAGGCTTAGCTTGTATTCATTAGTACTTCTATAAGATTTAGTTATGCTGTTAGATGCATTCCTCCATACTTGGCTTGATACAAGTTTACCCAAGTTAACTGCTCTGAGATTATGAGACTGTTCAGCGTATGTATTCTGTAACCTGCAGAGTGGACCCTGCAGCTACCAGACTGGTTAAATATTATCATGGGTCCAGTTATTTTCTAGGTGGTTAAATCCTTGCTGCCATAACCATTTTTCCAGTTATTTTGATAGAGGCTTTAAGTACTTTCCACTTTAATAAACTCTCTTGACCTGAGTAATCTGGAGATTTATCAGCCTATGTGTAAATTACTTTCAATGGGAGCTGGGAGGAAAGCTTCCCATCACCATTTTTGATTTTTTTGATTTATAGTTTGTACAGTTATGCTGTTTCTTGTCTTTTAATATAGTCCAGCTAACTTTAATTTTGTTGTATTACTTTTGTTTATTCTTAAGGTTTAAAAAAGAAAGCACCTGGTCATCAGTAGCATTGCTAGTGTGGAGCAAAGGGGACAGCCTCCCTAGGTTCAAAGTGTTGAGGGGGTTGATCAGGTGATCCTCACTGGTCTTCTGTACATACTAACATTTAGAAATACATGCCGGTACTGCATCTCACATTAGGAAAAGAGCTTTTTTTGAATGGGGTGACACTGGGTGCAATAATAGCTACATTTCTGCTGGTAAGGGCCATTTGGCAAACATGTGTGTTACATTCTTAGAGTACAAAAGAATTAAGTATCTGAATTGTGGGAAAGTGTGAGAAGTAATATTTCTCTTCAAGGTAAACAGGACAGGACAGGGTTTAATCTGTGTGAAGTGCCAAGTAAAGCTGCTCTGACACGATTTTGTATTTTAAATCACCTAGCACACACTGTACTTCTAAACACAGGGTGCTAGAATTGCCCTCCCCTTATGTAAATTTGACTCTAGAAGCAACCTGGTCATAGTCTTAGGTCATCTTGTCAATCTTGTGAGCATTACAAGATCATTTTAGGAAGACCCAGCCCTCATAGCTCTCACTCTTCCTCCACAATCAGGGGGAAGTGCAGAAATAACCAGGGCAATCAAAGGATGCGAATTAACATGCATATCCAGAAATAAACGAAGTCTAGCACTAATTACTATCATTATTTATTAAATGTAATCCACCACCTTTTGTTTCCAAAAGGTACAGTTTTATGAGGAATTGGAAAGGATAGGGCAAAATCTGGACCACTCTGATTACATACATTAAAGATGTAAATACTTCGGAACGTGTATCTTGTTACAGTAGTAAATGTCAGTAAATATAAAGCATCCCACTACATGTACAGAGGCTTCTTGGACTAAACTCAGAGGTTTCCACATAAACTTCAGCTAACCAAGGGCATGCCCATACCACACCTATTTACCATGCATACTATTACAAATCAGCAAAACTGCAAGGTTTCTCCCCTTAGGACACACAGGCCTGAAGAGAGTTAAAGGGCATTTTAATTGTGATTCCATAGTTTAAGTACATCGACACTTCACAAACTAGACTGTAGAAGAAGAGGGTTACAACAAGCAGTCTCTCTGGTGCTAGGATAAGAGATTTTACAAGGGCCCTCTGCATCTTTCACTGACTTTAATGTGAGTATGACTTTGTGGCTGCTCATGTAGGAGTAAACAACCTTAGGTTCTCCACTCTGGAAAAGATGCTGAGAACCACTGACCTCTCCTCCTAGGTAAACATGGAAGGAAAATTATTGGTGCTGAGCAATATTTGACCATCACCAAAACCGATGCCCAAGTTCAAAGATAAAAAAAAAATGCTTCAACAATTGGAAAGCTAACAGGTGTAAATCCAAGGGTTCTAGCATATTTCTCCACCGGAGAAAGTGTTAACAGACTCATCTGCATTGCACAGCTTACCTCATCACTTTTATTTACTAGTTAAAGCCTTTATGGTCCCCACAGTGTTTTTTTAGGCAAAGTTCAGTCCATGGACATATTTAGAAGATTCTAATTCAGACACTATCAAGGTAGTGTATCATTGCCACACTCAGAAAATGGAAACCTGCAGAAACAACAGTTCATACCCAAAGGTAACTACAATAGACACTGTGCCAGCTACGTAATAAAACTGTTGGTCTCATATTTCTCCCAAAGCCTGAAATTGGACAATTTGTTTCTAGCCTTCAAAGTAATGGTACTTATTTCTTTGATGCATACAGAACTTAATATATTCAAAAGTTCCACAACAGAGGGAGGTAGGGACAGAATATTTCCTCCAAACATCTGATGTTGTTGGTATTACATATTTTAAAATAATGCTATAATATTCAGATAAAGTTGAATAAGATAATGTGTTTAAATTGCACACACAGATGAATATTAATGAAATCTAGAAGTATTCTGTATAATATAGATAAAGAAGACCTAGAAGGTAACTGTTTAAAATCATAGTAAAGTATTATAGCAACTTAGGCAATGATGATTTATATGTATTAATAATTTTGTGAACATCTGTACTAAAATGTTTATATTTTGACATCTAGCCTGCTTTTATTTTTTTTTATTATTATTATTATTATTATTATTATTTGGGATTACATTCCACTTGGATCTCAAACAATGTAAGTATGTCAGTATTAGAAAGACAGTGGAACCAGAAGACAAATCATTTGTTATGCCAATCAGTTTCATCAATATGCACTTATTCACAAAAGTCAGTGTGTTTTTCATTGGAAAAAATTAATGGACCAATATTTTAGTGCAACAGATTTATAAATACATTTGTACTTGTAAGGCTACACATAGAAACCTGGGAATAATTAAAACTAACATTTTATTGTCAATATCATTTAACAATGAGCTATGTATTTTAAATTTAGGCTGATACCTAATTTTGATATGCAGAGCTGTAGTAGGGTGGGATTAGAGGGGTGTCTGCCCAGAAATATCAATCTGAATGCCCTGGACATGATTTTTCTTTTAGGGTGTTACAAAATGTTTTTAAAAATGTGAGAGGTGGTGACTGTAACAACTATTTGGAGCAGATGGAGCTAAAACGTATTCTTAGGATGCAAGCTTATAAGCATCCAGGGTTGAATAGTCAGGTTAATATCAAACCCATTTTGAGTGGGTGGAGGCTTAAGGCACTTAGGAAGTTGCAATGATTGTATGAGGAAATTATGTCATTGTTTTTTGGCACAATTTTCTCTTGTTTTTGATAGGTCAAGTGTTAGTTTAAAAATGTTCATTTTTTTTTAGTTTCTTATAGGATCTGAAGAAGCTGTATGCGAAAGCACTTGTCCATTTCTGATTTTTACATGGAATTTGTTTGCTGCTATTTTTATCATCATTTTTATTAAAGCCGTGTCTTCCGCTGTCGTCATCCAGTTGGTATATGTTTTCTTCAGAAATAGGCAGTTAGGATGCATGATTTGTACTTTATTCTTTGCAACTATCAGTTCACAATTTATTCCGGGGATGCCATTATGGCAATATCACTGTAGCATTTAATTAAGCAGTCATCTACATGAGTATGGCTGATTAAATGATATTCAATGTTTCTTGCACCTTGCAACAGTTTCAAACTCTTCCTTACAATTAATATGCTCAATGGCATGCTTTTTTCTTTCTTGCATTTCATGTTCGATGAGTTTTTTGTGCTCAACTTTAGCATAAAGTATCATAAGATATTTACTTTAACACAGTACATTCAATTATATTAAATTCCTTTAACTATATTAAAAGAATATAGAAAATTAAACACTTCAAAAATGAGGGGCAGGTAAAACCAGTCCAAGAAATCAACCACCTCGTCAATACCCAGGCTAATATTAGTTACTTTTTCTTATCAAAATTAGCATGTTAAATAAAGTAAAATAAAATCAGCATGATTGGCCAAGGTAGCAGTTTTCTTAGTATTATCTTTTGTTTGGCTGTTAATAATAAACCTTGTTTGATCTTTATGAATAAGGTTAGGAATAAAGAGTTTATTATCTACAGTTAAAGAAATATGCCTACAAGAGTTACAATCAAATGCATCCCTGTCTTTTTTATATAGGAACCACTGATGTGTATTTCCAAGAAGGAAAAATTATATAACTTTCAATAATACTATTATACATTCTATGGAACATTATGTATTATTTCTTTGGGTAAAATTTATAGATGTCTAGAAGATTCCTGTCCAAACCCAGAGCTTTAAAATCATTCGTTTTTTAAAATAACCATTTAGTCCTAAATAAGAAATATTCTTAATGATTTTTTTAACACTGGCATCATTTAGATACTTATGTTTGGTTTGGCAAAAATATAAACTTCATCTTCACTAGGGCACAAAGCGTATAAATATCACAATGAAATTTGAAATAAGACAAAAATATCTTCTATATCTATTTCACTTTTTCTTTTTTAGATGCTAGGAATACTTCATATCTGATTCTGTATAAAGTTCATTTTGCAGTACCTAGTTATCCTATATAAACCAGAAGGTGCAAGAAGATGCAATGGAGCATCTGTTAACTCTATATTTTTTTCTAATGCAAGTATTACTTTGTGGTCAGCATTTTTTGATATTCTTTATTCAATGATTACATTATTTTTTATTTATTTTTGTTGCCGTTATTTTAAGATTCTGTGTGTTGTACTCTGGTCATAGCCAAATCCAATCTATACTGATTTAATCGAGCAAACAATTATCTTTTTTTTTTTTTTTGTTTACAAGTCAAAATTCTTCCATACAGGAAACATTTTATAGAATCACATAACTGCATTTCTTTTTATCAGCTTTCTCACGGAATATTGTTTAAATACTTTCATTATTAAAACATTCTCTATAACTTTTTAATGTATTTAAACAACACAGAATTATCAAATTTCTCAAAATGTGGACTATTGAACCTCAATTTAGTTTCAGTTTAAAATCAAAACAGCCAGGAAATAACATTGAAGACATTTAATTTTGAAGATAAAATGTTGGGGATGTGTTTTGAGATGAAATGTGGGTATAAAATAATGAGTTATCTTCCTTCAATCAAGCCTCTAGCCGCTTTACTTTAAACTATTAATCTCTTAAGTAATTTTGCAAAGGCAGAAAACCTTGATGATCCTTCAACACTTAGTGTCAGCTCTACCAAAAATACAATTAGAGGCTCCTGTCCTAATTAACTGATCTTTAATATTATGAAAATAATGTTTAAAATATTAACAAATGTATCCCCCAACCTAGAAAAAATATGCATTATTTGATGTATTAATTTTCTGATATTTGATTATAACTATATTCATAATCTTTTTTTACTGGCCGATTAAGACATCTTAAGCATATATGGATCTTTTCCAATGGGGCAATTACCACTTCTTTGACATCAAATAAGGATGAAAAAGAATAGAGTAGTTAAGTTTTATGTCTTCAGCGAATAGATGTGATTCTTAAAGCAAAACCACCATTAGGCTTAAAAACTTAATAAATATGTCATTCCTCTTCTGTAAACTACTCAAGTTATTCTTAAATCGATAATTTAGGAATGTTGAACTTTGATAGTTAGATATAAATTCCGGAAAAGGCCACAGAACAGAGGAATGACTATATATACAAAAAAGAACTAAGATATAAGAAATATCACACATGAATTATTAACAAACAATGAGTCAGCTATATAAACAGAATAAATTCGTAATACCCTAAAAGGAAGGTATTCAGGCAAAATATTTTGACAAAACAGTGATATCGAAAAACCCTTAGCATGGAATTAAATAATTTCATAGCTAGCATAGGAGAGCTTTACAAGCGAACCCAATGGCAAACCTGACCATTTTTTTACTTACACTTTATTGACCCAATTAATCCACCAGGCCAAGTGCCTCTTTTCAGGAGAAATCAAAGATGGTATTTAGGCTAACTAGGAGAAACTTTGCCAAGACACCAAAGCAGGTTCCACTCTTCTTTTTGATAAGTGCTATGGGATCTTTTACATCCACATGAGCTACCACCAACTGAAGCAGAATGGCCTTTGGTTTAACATTTCATCTGAAGGACGGTGCACTCAGGATTGCAGTACCTAACTCCTTATGCTGCACTGTAGTGTAAGTATTGAAAATTAATCCAATTACTTGGAGAGGGTGTAGAACACACAGCTTTCTGTACCAAAGATGAGTGTGCTACCTCTGTTGGGCTACTGAAGCTGCCATTTACTGCACTGCTACACTTAAAAATGTAAGCAGAAAAAGGAAAAGAAGACCTTGAATATACGGTGATGTTACCTCATCTGTTTTAAAGGAATAATGTTATCAAAATTCTATACGTCAAATTAAGCTACTGAAATTAATCACAATATAAAATAATGTGAAACTATACTCTCTGAAAATAATTCCAAATGAGATTATATTCCCTATGTCGAATAACATAAATGCAACCAAACAGACTCAGATAATTAAATAGTGATGAAGTATTATTTTCTTTATTCCTGTTTGGAGCTGATCCAGGAATCCTTTTCAACCATGACTCAGGCCAAATGGCCAGTATAAGACAACAAAAACATGAACATTTAAAAAATTAGAAGATCAAAAGGTATTTGCTATGTAGCAATATGTTAATTATCAATGGTTTAAGCAGTAAACATACTGCATGTAATATAATGACGTTTCTAAAGTATATACAATAAACTACAATGTATACATTGTGTAATTGTCACTAAGCAAATGAGACACTAACAGTGAAAAAAGGAGACTTACAATTTCTCAGTACCCAAACTTTTTTTTTTTATTAAAGTGTTTTGTTTGCTTTTCTATGGACTTTGAGTTATTATTTTACTGAGTTAGTTCGCTAGTTCTTTCACTGTTCATCAGGTTTCAGTACCCAAACTCACCTTACTAAATATGAACCTAAGAAGTATGGCAGTAAAATCCATGATATCCATGACTACCTTGCCATACACTCCTGATGTAGTCATAGTTGCTGAACCCTGGTTGAAAAAGCAATAAAGGATGGTGAGATCAACCCCCATCCCCCAGATATAATATACTGAGGCATGACAGACCAAACAAGCATGCAGGTGGTGTAGCAATCTATAACAAAATCCCTTACCATCACCTTAATCCCACAGCAATGAAGAAATAAGTCAGCAAGCAAAGGAGAGTAGTGGTATTGGAACTGAATTCATCCTCAAGTCTTGGTGAGTACCTTCATGAGGTAGACCCTGCTTTTCACAAAATCTCACCAAGGCAACACTGATATATAGACTGTGTTTTATATAACATATATCATGGACAGAAGTAGGTTAAAAAAATAAAAAATATATAGCTGGGTGCACAAGACCTAGGACAAAAAAAGTGTCCAATCCTAGTAGACACACTGGTACCAGGACTGGAAAAAATGATAATGCAGAATCCTGAGGATATGGAAACATTCCTACAATGGGGCAAGGCCAGGCCCAGTGGGAGGATGGCCCCCTGTTGTGGAAAGTAGTAGTAGTCCAAAAAAAATCTCAAAAATTCAGAGGCCAAAAAGGAGCCATAACGATGATAATGTGGACTACTGAAGAGAAGAAATTATTTATTGTTACTATTATGCAAAAAGTCCAGAATTTCCAGACAGAAGATATACAAAAAGATTAAGAGAGAAATTAGAGTAAAGAAAAATTATTTACAAGAGAAAAACTGACAGAAGCTTCAAATAAAAATGTGTGTTCATTAATACAAAAAAATTATGAAAAACATTATAAAGACCATGACATTTTGGGGCATTTGGAAAAAGAAGTGACTGAGGAAGTGCAAAAATATAAAGAATAAACCAAAAGATTTTTGAAAGGTGTAAAAAAGAAATATAGACATGGGAAAGAAACAGAGATCTGATTATGGTGCAATATTTATGCAAAGGGGAAAGCCAAATTAGTCAATACAAAAAAAGCAGCCCCAAAGATATTCAAAGAGAAATACAGGCAAAGGCATCCAGATATGGAAAATTTCACAATACAAAAAATAAGATCACAAACAGGGAATGTAGAACAGAAGATTAATTTGTTTGTTTGTGTCTTTCGGCTTTTCCCAGTTAGGGGTCGCCACAGCGGAACTCCGGTCCGCTAATGATTGGCAGTAGATTTTTTACATACTGGCTTGCCGGGCCTAACGCACAACCTTCAATGAAGGAACGCCCATTCACGTATGTCACTACACAGAAGACGCTCTGAGAATCGAACAGACAACGTTTAACTGTGAGGCGACAATGCTACCGCAGCACCACCACCGCAGCATTATGAGTGATGTGGGTACTGGACTAAAAGTGTAGAGCTGTGGGTGGTTTTGGCTGGACCGGGGTAGAGTGGGGGGAGCAGATGTATTAGTGACTAAGAGAGATAATATTGATTGTAAAGTAAGGGAAAGGCAGTCTTGCCAGGGTGGAGTTATTTAGTAAGGATGACCATCCCTCCTGGCATGTCTAAAGGTCACTTCCCTGTGCTTTTTCCTATTAACCTGGTGAACTTGGGCATTCTGAGGCAGTGTAACAACTGCCTCATGTACACAGATAACCCTCTCCTCTTACCTCCCAATACTCAGATTGTGAGAGATGCGCTTATATCTCCAAATTGGAAGCCATGCACTCTCCAGCCAAGACTGGAATAGCTGGTCAAGAGAAGAAGGTCTAAATCAGCACCACACCACATGGAACACATAGCCTTCCAGAACACCCACCGTCACAACTCTCACATAAAAACACAAACCACACACCCACCTTCACGGTGGCTGTCAATAGAAATCTACCCAAACATTAGAGACCTCCAAGGCAGAAATGCACTCAACCACCATAACACAGCACAAACCACAAGACACACAGCTCACCTACACAGTGTGTCCCTCAACTAAGCCCCTAAGGCAAAACAGCTTGCCCAATACAATAAACACATGGATATCCCACTCACTATGTTGAATAAGGAGAAGGTTAACAGTTAGCTGTCTATCAGGTGCCAGAATCTGACACATAACACACACTCAGGTCACTCCACAACAAGTACAAGTATGACTCTGTCACTGTCCATGTGGGTGTGAGTGACCTGAGATGCACCTCCCTGGACTACATGAAAAGAGGCATGGTGGAGCTCTCAGATTGTGTGGCCTAGGCAGGTATGACCATAGCCCTGGAATGAAGCTCCAAAGGTGGTGGTGTCTCCATAATCATAAAGGATATGGATACCTCCAGACTTGTAGCCCAGCATAACACATCTGAGATACTTCAGGTACAACTAACATTGGGTAAGACGGCGATTCAGGTCGTAACCTGCTATAGGTCCCCAACTACATCCCAAGACACTCACTCCACATTCCTAAGCACCCTGGAAACTATTAAGATCGAACCCAAAACTCTCATAGTAGGTGACTTCATCTACCCCTCCATCAACTGGGAAAACTACTCATGCACCAATACACTGGCCCAACGCTTCCTGGAATTCATCAATTCCAATGCCCTGGACCAGCTCATTCTTACCCCCCACTAGAGGAAGCAACATCCTTGACCTGGTTATTACTAACATGGGCAACCACTGCTCTACACCAATAGTCAATCACTCCCTAGTTAGATCCGACCACAAACTAATCACCATGGAAATCCACATCTCACTCACACCCCCCGCAAAGATAACCACCGTGAAAAACTTCTCCAAAGCAGACTTTGGGCTCCTAAAAACAGAGATGGCCAACTTCATGGCACCCACACCAATAGAAAATAGATGCATGACTGCCAAATCATACACCAATGCACTGTACGAACACATACATAAATGCATGGAACTAGCCATACCCAACAGAACCTAGATGCTCTTCCCCAAAAAAGGAAGCCAATCTGGTGGTCTCCTACTATTAATAAACTCTACAACAGAAGGAAGAAACTGTTGCAGAAAAAGGTGAAGTCCCAAGACTGGAAAAACTCCCTTATTAGACTCAACAAAAGGTTGAGATCCCTCCTCAAAACCTCTAAAGCTAGCTATGAAGGCAGAATTGTGGCAGACACTAAAAACAACCTCAAAGCCTTCTATAATTATATCAAGAATCTCCACAGCAATACCCAGATTTGCTCTAAGTTACTGCAGAATGGTACCTCCTATACTGAGCCAACAGATATTGCCAACATACTGGCCGACAGATTCAGTGCCAACTTTACCCCCCCAAAGGACCAATCACAATACCAGAAGAATGCCAGGCACCCAGCATTACTGCAGCACAGGTTAAAGCTGCATTGTTCAAGGCCAAGAATACAGCTTCCATGGGATCCAACAATATCCCTGGCTGTGTTCTACATGAATTACAAAGTGAACTGTCACCACATCTGTGTGCCCTGTTCACGCACAGCCTTACCTCAGGCATTGTCCCTACCAAATGGTGCACTGCTACAGTCATCCCTCTCCATAAAGGGGGAACGACTACAGACCCTGGGAATTATCACCCCATTAGCCTGATGAGTATGATATGTAAGACTATGGAGCACATCATCATGGACCTAATTAACAAGGGCATAGGGAATCTCCAAACTCTAGATCCCATGCAATTTGGTTTTGTGAAAGGTAGATCATGCCTGCTCAACCTGGTTGACTTCTTTGAGTCAGTCACCAGAGCTGTGGATGAGGGTAAGGCAGTTCATACAGCCTACCTCATTCTGGCCAAGGACTTTTATACCATTCCTTACACTCAGGAATTATTGATAAACTCACCAAACTAGGTAACATTAGGTGGGTTGCAAATTGGCTCACAGATAGAGCCCACAGTGTGAAAGTAGCGGGCTCCAAGTCAGACTGCTGACTAGTCAAATGGAATCTCACAGGGATCGGTCCTGGGTCCTCTGCTGGTTGGCATCTACTGCTCAGAAGTCCAGGCCAACATGGAGGGACTCTGGCTGACCAAGTTCGCAGACTAAGCTGGGAGCCATTATTAACTTCCCAAGTGATGCAGACATCCTGCAGAAAGGCCTCACTGAGACCAATGACTGGTGTTGAAACCATGGCCTTAAGCTTAATGCCAAAAAATGCACCGTCATCCCCTTTGGGAAAAACTCAGTTGCACTAATTACCACATCAATGGGAGCTCACTGAACACTGAAGGTGTTGTAAGAGATCTGGGGACACATGTTGACAGCAACCTCTCCTTCGACCACCACATTGCCACTGTAGTCAAAAAAAAGTTCTTCTATGCGGCACATCTCATTACCAAGGGCTTTGGATCCGGGAAGAAAGAGGTCATCATCTCTCTCTACTCTTCCCTCATTAGACCAATCATAGAGTATAATGCCCCATTTGATATGTACCTCACTAGACAGATGCAACAGCTGGAGAGGCCAAAAAAGTACTTCATGAAGAGGATCCTAGGCCTTAAATACATGTTCTATATGGACAGACTCAAAAAACTCCAGCTATTCTCTGTCTCATATCATCTACTAAGAGGCGATCTCCGCTCGACTTACAAAGCCATATCTGACCCAGCTCTGTTAGAAATGCTACATCTAAAGAAATCCCAATCCCTCCACACAACATGCTCCAGAAACCTCAACCTCATTACCACAATCAACAGAACATGCTGGAGGGACAGGTTCATAACCCAGAGACTGCCCATGCTCTGGAATAGACTGCGCATACATGTCAAGCAGAACACCTCACTGGCCCTCTTCAACAGAGATCTTTTTTTTCCAGGTGTTTTAATTTGATTTTACAATTACAATTAACAATCAACACAATTAAATCATAAAGAAAAGCAACAATATAATCATCAATATGTAAACTATATACAATCATCCATGACAAAGTACTATATGAAGTGTATATACACCATTAATATTTATCCAATAAAGCTTGCAGTTTCTGCCAGGTTATTCTTTTATGAGTTATATTAGATGTTCTACATAGAATAGTTTGCATTCCTTTTTTACACACACTTTTAGCTAAACTTATAAAGTAATTGAATAAAAGATCTAATTTATTCTTCCAGTTCATTGTGATTATTTTTCTAGCAATGGCCAAAAGTGACCAAAGGAGTGGTATTTGATATCTTGGAATTTACATTTGGGATAGAAACATTAAATAACAACAAAGAATCATATATATAACAATTATCTGACTACAAAGCCTTTGCAAAATATCTGAAATCAGTCCAAAATTGTAGAACAACTCTAAACTCAAACATATGCATCCAATTAGCCTACAATATTTCCAAACATCTCCAACATTTTCTTTACTTTTAGAAATGATAGCAATTTTATAGGGATTAAAGAAACTTCTGTGTAGAAATTTCCATGTAAACAGCTTCAGATAAAGAGAAGATGTGGTATTATTCACAGAATTTAATAACAATTTGTTGTCCTTTGAAAAGGATTCTTTATTGACTTTTGTGGAATAATCCCAGAATGCCAAGTCATATGATAAAAGTTCATCACATAAGATGTTTCTTATATATATGAAATGCCTAATTTCTTATTAATGTCTGTCCAGTTATTATACATTAAAAGTTGTAGTAGCTTTGGCAGTATGTCCATTTCTATCTAATTGATATTTTCACTTTATTCTCAATGAACTGTTGTAATGTTTGTAAGGATAAGCAGCTGTCTTGCTTAACACTGTATCTAGCTAGAAGAACATTTGCTGAGTGAATCTTATCTAAAAACTGATACCAACATTTTAAATTATTAGTTTTAAAATGTAACATGTTGCTTAAATTAAAGGACTCTAAACAATCTGGAGTGTATTCAATAGAAAATATTAGAAAAAGTAGCCGTTTAATATTATAATTACACTCTATTATACTTTTAAAGGTAGTAAAGATTTAATTTATACCATATGTGAAATGACTGAATTTTTTATTATATAAACAATAATCTTGTAATACCCAAAACACTTTACTAATGCCTAACGAGGAGGTTATTTGCACTTCATAGCTACTGTTAGATACTATATGAGTTTCATGTAACTGTTACCAGCTTGAAATGTAGGTATTGCTTAACCAGTATAGCACTGTGTTGATAACAGTCGATTTTGCATATAATTCTATATTAGGAAACCCAGTTCCATTTTTATTCCAGCCTCTTACATGCCAGCTTTATACTATCCTCAGTTTTTGAGGGAACCAAAGGAACTTAAGTAAAATATTGTTTATTTGCTTGAAAAATTTTGGGGAGGTGGAATTAAAATCAGGGAATGTGTATAGAATAAAACTTTGCGTAAAATAACCATTTTTATCAATGTGAGTCTATCTTCCATGGTAAAAAACATTTTATTCCAGTTATTAATTAACTTAGTAATAGTGTTTAATAGAACAGTATAATTTGAAAGTACTGTCTATTTCAGGTAGATTTTATACTAATCCCCAAATATTGTATTGTTTTATTTTCCCAATTAAAATTTCTATAGACTCAAGTTTTTATTAATTCTCTTATTGATTAATAATGTTTCCATTTTATTTTGAATTTTAGTCCTGAAATATTTTCAAAATAATGTATTGATTCAATGATAAGATGTAAATAAGAATCTAGATCTTCACTTGTTAAGAGGATATCATCCGCCAACAATTGGATTTTGGAAATATGTTCACTATTTGAAGAAAATTCCTTTATATTAATATTGTTTCCTATATAACTAGCATAAGGTTCTATCGACAGTGCAAAGGAAAAATCTTGATGAGTGGATAGGAAATAGAAAGTTCACCCCAAGGATCATTCCAGTGGTTCTACTTGATAGAGGCACTGGGAACTAACGTCAGGCAGCACATTGCCAAGGCCCTTCTATAGGCTAGGCTTGTAAAGGCTCCAGGGCCATTAGCCTAGTACACACCTATGAACCATAAAGTCATCAAATAATACTGTCATTGAAACTGTAACTCACAATAAACTTCTTGATGTTATAATTGTTGACAATCTCAAATATGGCCAGCATATACTGTACATGATTAAATCTGCACACAAGAAACTAGGCTCCCTTTATAGGATCAATGTACTCTCTTAAACGCCAGTTCAATTCTAAAAAACTTAAACAATACTCAAAGAAAGAAACTCGCCTCCTGTTACAATAAAATGGCTACATTTTCTGCCAATCTCCCTTATATAACCCACCACTGCCATAACCTAAAGCAATTAAACTGTCTTGAACTACAAAATTAGCTAAAATATTCACAACTAAACTACAGCACACAAACTTATTCATCATCTAGAAAAATGCCCTGCACTACAAAACTTATTACTGCCCTACTGTCCAGCAAGGGACCTCTGTTCTATTAGCAAATTCTTACTTACAAGCAAGTCAAATAATGCTGCAGGAGACTCGTTCTACTCCCAATATGTCACTAAACTCTGAAATAGTATCTCCACACAAATAGCATGTACTATATGTATATATGATTGTTCCTACTGTCAATATTTAAATGCAGATTTGTGCATTTTTTCACATGTATCTGAAACAACTTCTTTCTGTATAGTGTTGATTTTAAAATGATGGTCATCTGTAACAACTTCTTGCTGTATATTGCTGATTGTGTACTGCTGTGCATCTGTAACAACTTCTTGCTGTATATTGCTGATTGTGTACTGCTGTGCATCTGTAACAACTTCTTGCTGTATATTGCTGATTGTGTACTGCTGTGCATCTGTAACAACTTCTTGCTGTATATTGCTGATTGTGTACTGCTGTGCATCTGTAACAACTTCTTGCTGTATATTGCTGATTGTGTACTGCTGTGCATCTGTAACAACTTCTTGCTGTATATTGCTGATTGTGTACTGCTGTGCATCTGTAACAACTTCTTGCCGTATATTGCTGAGTGTGTACTGCTGTGCATCTGTAACAGCTTATTTTTTGTATATTATTGATCTTGTACTGCTGGAGCTTTTCTCCCTGGGCTTCCACTGAAAACAAGTTCTTCTGACCCAGACAGACCATCCCAATAAACAAATGTGAAATAAATAAACAGAACTCTCAGACAAACTCAATAGTTTTAAAGCACAGTTTAAACATAATCTTAATCAGGCCTGGTATTGCATATGCTCATCACGAGGTTAAGACTTTGTGGTTCTACCTCTGTGAAATCTTAGACTGAATAAGTACTATATGTAGCACTACTGTACATGTATTAACATAAATATTTATTTATTTTACATTTGTTAACTGGGAAAGTCCAGCTGGACATATGTCCTTTTTCAGTGGCGGCCCGGGAAGAAAGGCACCATGTAATAAAGTAACATAGTAAAGTACATCATAATAATAAACAGTAGGAATAATAAACAAAATTGTACATATAATACATTGAGAGAATTTGTAATTCTTTTCATAGTACTGATAATTAAACAATGACAATATTTAAAAATACAGAAACATCCAGTTTGACATTTGTGGTGATAATCATAACTATTTACAAGGAGTTATGAGCAGTCACTACAAAGTTTATAGAAGTGGTCCTATACAATTAAGCAAGGAGGGTTAAAAGGAGAGTTAAAGAGCAGAGTGGGACAGGGGAGGGAGCTGCAGGAACAGAGCCAGGTGTCTGAAGGGTAGGTTTTTAGGAGCTTTTTCAAGTGTATTGTTGAGGGAGTGGTTATTAGTGAGTTTCGTAGGTGGTTCCAAAGCTTGGAAGTATAGTTGGAGAAAAGGGATTCACCTTAGATTTTTTTGCTTTAGCGACTTGTAGGAGGAGTTTATTGTTAGAGCGAAGGGATCTTGAAGCAGAGTAAGGTTGAATGATGTCTTTGAGGGCTGGGGTGATCTCAGGGTGGTGGATAATTTTATGAGCTAAGGTTAGTTGTCTGAAGTGTAGGAGCTGAGGAAGTTCAAGCCAATCAAGCTGTTTTAGTGATAAACAATTATATGACTTGTAAGAAGCATTGGTGGCAAATTTGGAGATTTTATTGTAATAAGCTTCAAGTTTTGCAAGGTCTGTTTTACGGAGGTTTGTTAAGACTGGGGATGCATATAGGAGTGTAGATAGTAGATGTTTCCTGGCAACTGTGATTCTTGTACTACTTGTTAGAAATTGGTAATTTCTATATAGGAGGCAAAGTTTCTTGTGAACTTATTTGCTGGTTTGGTCTATATGGAGATCGAATTTCAGGTTATTGTCTATTACAACCCCAAGCAGTTTGGTATGGGTAGTTGGAGTGGCCATGTTTTTGTTTTTAGAGAGGATGTGGAAGGACGCAGGGGGAGAAGTAATTCTAGAGGGGTAGAAGAGCAGAAAGTTTGTTTTATTAGAATTTAGTATAAGCTGGGAGTTGGTTAGCCAGGTTTCTACAGATAAAAAGGAGTCTTGGGTAATGGTTTGAAGTTCTTTGAGGAAACAGGCAGAGCATATCAAAGTGGAATCGTCAGCATATCGAATCACGCAGACACGGGGAGTGGTGGAGTGAAGCTGATTAGTAAAGAGAGAGAATAGAAGGGGTTCAAGGATGGAGCCTTGTGGGACCCCTGAAGTGACTAGGAGGAGGGGTAAGAGGGATTGTTGCCAATGGACTGCTTGTTGACGGTCTGTTAAGTAGCTTTGAAACCAGAAAATAGCAGTATAGCTGAAGTTATGGAAGGACAGGACTGCAGTGAGTTTGCTGTGGTTGATCATGTCAAAAGCCTTTGACAGGTCAAGGAATATGGCTGATACAAACTGTGAGTTATTTCAGTGTTGGTTAACTATGTTTGTAAAGGACAGTAGGGCTGTTGTGGTACTATGTGCAGGACGAAAACTGTGTTGGGTATGGGATATGAGTTTTTGTAAGAGGAGGTATTCCATGAGTTGGCAGTGTACTAAATAGGGGTGAAAGAATGGCAATTGGGCGATAGTAAGTTTGCAAGAGCTACCACCTTTGTGAAGTGGCAAAATAGAGATTTTCCAGATAATGGGGACATATGCTATTCTTATTGATGTATTTATGAGTATGGTTATTGGGTAGGAGAGAGCTTCTGCTGCAATTTTTAGGTATTCTGCAGGGAGACTGTCAGCTGCTAAAGTGGTTGGTTTTAGTTTTTTCAGTAGTTTTTTGATGTATTGGATGGGGACTGGGTTTAAATTGAAGTGGCTGGTGGTGTTATGTGGGGGTATATTATGGTTTGGTTCAGTGGGGATAGGATAAGACTTAGTCTGGTTGTAAGCTAGAGTTTGAATGGATTCGGTGAAGTAAGTGTTGAATTGGGTAGCCACATTTTCATAGTTGTTAGTTGTTTTTGGAGTGGGAGTAGTAGTTTTACCTGGTTTCAATAGGTTAACTGCAACCCAGAACTTTTGTGGATTATTCTGATGTTTGGTTTGGATGTTTCAGTAGTAGTTGCATTTGTCAGCTTTAATTAGTTTTTTAACTTTGTTTCGAAGTTCAAGGAAATGTTTAGTAGTGCTGGTTTTGTTTTTATGTAACTGTAACCAGGCTTTATCCCTGGCTTTGAGTAGGGATCTAGTTTTCTTGTTAACCAGGGTGCGTAACTGGACTTGACTCAGATGTTTCTAGGTGGTACATGGGTGATGAGAATATTAAGGAAGGTTTTGTTAAAGGAGAGTATTGCACCATCTAAGGCCAGTTGTATGAGATATTCCCAGTAATAATTTTTAAGGGCAGAGAGAAAATTATTGGGATTAAATTTTTTTTTGGTTCCTAATTGTACGGATGGAGGTTTGATGTGTTGGATGGTTGCAGTCTCTTAGGAGAAAAGTTGAGTAGTGGTCACTCAGGTTGTCAGGGAGGCAGCCTGAGTGGGATGATAGGTGGGGAGAGTTGACTAGAATCCAGTCTAGTATGGATTGACGTTTAGAGGTTTTATCGGTTCTGATGGGAGATGTGATGAGTTGGGCAAAGCCGTACAGGTTAATGTGTGTTTTTGGAGTTGGAGAGGAGCAGAGGAGCCAATCAATATTAAAGTGCCTCATGAAGATGGTTTCTTGAGGGAGAGATGTGGAACACCATTGTAGAAAGTTATCAAGTGTGGCAATGTTGTTGTGACTGGTGGGATGTATCCACCTATTATATTAAGCTGTTTGCTGGTGTTAATGGCTAATTTAGTTAGTATTAGTTCAGCATTGGCGATATTTGGGACAGTGGAGTCAGTGAGGTCAAGTGATAGCTACACCTCCCCCTTTTTTGTTTATTCTATCTTTCCATAAGATATTGTAGCCTGGGGGAATGATTTCATTATTGTTTATGATTGGTTTTAGCCATGTTTCTGTTAAATTGACTAAGTCAGGGGGAGTAGTGGGATATTATAGTGTGTAGATTGTGAGTTTTGTTAGCTGTGCTTCATTCATTTATGCTGAGGAGAAGGAGGGATGATTTTTTCCTTTGGTGGAGTAGGGAGAGGTTAAACTGAGGTGAGCCAGGTGGTGAATTATGTGTGGAAGTGTGGCCAGGGTTGGGATGGATGTCTCCTGTGAGCTTTAGTTGTTTGGATAAGTAATGAAGGAGTTGGAGAACTTGTATAGGAGCTTGGAGACTCTAAGGGAGGTTGGAGATTTAGTTAGCTGTGGAAGGATTTTGAGTGTGAGGTAGTCTATAATGATGGTGTGGAAGAGGGTTGGGGTGATAAGAAATTGTTGAGTATTTTATGGTGTACCCTGTGTTGAAGTGTGCCAGAGTGGGGTATTGTGTGTTTCAGGAGAGTATCATATGAGGAAAGGCAATATAGTAGGAGTAGCAGAGAATTGGAAGTGAAAAGGAGTAGAATAATTTTTAAGCATGTCATGCTGAGGAGGGTTGTTATATGTGTACTAGTAAGTGGATGTAGGGTATTAAAGTAATGTTCTTTATGGTGAAGGAAAAGGTGAGTAACTGATTTAATTAGGAAATGTGTTTAGTTGTAATGAGATTGGTTGTTGGTTGGTAGGTGTGGTTATGGTTAAGTGTAAATGTATGTATAGTGGGGGTGGGTGGGAATTGTGGGTAGGATACAGGCACGGAGTGACCCCGAAGGGCAAATGAGCAGGTTGAAACCAGCGACATAGTAGAAGAATAACTATCAGCCACGTTGTAGTCAGACAGGTAAGATAACTATTGCTTGTAAGCCTGTTCGATGCTACTCAACTTGAATAAGCTATATCAAGACAGAGTAGGATGTAAACAAAGTATTGAAGACCGGGTGGAGAAATGTTCAGGTTTCTATGAGTAAGGACCAGATTATGGGGTAGGTTCAGCAGGTAACTAGTGTCTGGGATGTGTGCTTGCTACAGAGAGGCTGTACAAAAGTTTAGCAAAAACTGTTATGTTACTTGGTGTAAAAAACATTACACTGTTGCAGTGAATACAACTTGAAGGTAGCAGGAGCTTTTGTTGCTTTGCTGCTAGCAGGAGTTAGGTGGTATTCCTTATTAGTTGTGAACTTTGTGGAAGGTATGCACTGCACACAGAGACTGGAACTGAAATAGGGAGAGAGAGAGAGAAGCATTAGTAGGTCAATGTAGAAGTAAGTGGAGTGTTTATGGGGGAATGGCAGGGAGTGATTATGAGTTAAGGACTTAATGGCAGAGAGAAGGTAAAATTATAATCATGGGATATAGGAGAGGTAGCCAGGGCAGGCTGTGATAGAGGCAGAGGGGGTGGAATAAGTAAGATTTAATTGAAGGAAGAGAACCAGTATATAAGATTACAGTGGTAGCAGCAATATCCTACTAATTCAATCAAGTAAGCACTCACAGAGGATAATCAATTATACAGGCAAGCATTTCTGACTAACTCATGCATTTAAACAGTTGAACAGTAGATGCAACATAACCTAGGGCAATTCAGTAAAGCAAATCAACAGTAGATAAGATCCCTCTTACAGCTGCTAACTCGCGATTTTAGCAGTCCAGACATAAAACAGCACTCTATGTGCTACGGTAAGATTTCAATTAGCACTTGTGAAGGAAAGAGAACAGGCTCACCCATGTAATTTGAGTGAGCAAAATCAATTTGCATTATGACAACTGTTTTCACATTAGACTAGGCAGAATTCAACTGTTATTATCAACCTTGCAGTTCTGCATCTATAGTGCATTAGAACCTATTTTTAATAGCTGCCGTACACACATTACAGGTCATTGTGTGTTCTATCCCTTTACAACTCTACATCTATCATAATACAATATTATAAAGCAGAACTACAATAATTTATAAGGATATAATGTTAAATTAGCAGCAGATATTTTAATTAGACCTTACTTGGAATGCATACAATGCCAGAACACCAGGAGACCTTGTTAGATGGACACTAACATTTTAAAATGGTGCCAGAGCAGTAAAGCACACTAAGTAACCTCAGTTGTGATGTATTGTAACTATTCTGTGTTTAACTGGAACCAAGTATAATGCAATATAAACAAATCGAGCTTTTCTCTGCAAGCCTCCTCTGAAAATAGGTACTGCCCAGATGTACTTTCCCCACAAAAATAAATAAAGTAATTAATTGATTAATTAATTAATTAAAGCAAAAAAAAGGAAAGCAGATAGTAATAGTAACAGCAGTAGGGATTCGATTATATGTTAGAGGCATTTGACTGCTTAAAACTATGGTGGATCAGAAGAGGACACTTTAGTAAGAAAGAAAAGTGACTACTATGACAGATATACAAGTGGATTGTAGGTAGATATAACAGAGAACACGGTCTCCCTATTGAAATGTTGGCACTCAAATGCCAATTTCTGACAAGCCAAAAAAGACAGAAAACACAGGAAAAGAGCAAATCTTGAATATTGTTCTTCTCCTTCAAACTTTTTTGAAGGGCCAAGCCCCCTGCTCCCCACACCCCCTAAATTTATATATACCAACTCTGAGATTGCTTTACCTTGGAGAAAAGATAATTAATTTATTTACTGACATTTGATTACCCAGAAAGTCCAACTGGGTAGAAGCTAATTTTATGAGGAGCCCAGGGAGAAAAGCTCCAAATTATTACAAATCGTTTTAAGAATAATAATTTTGCAATCTTCAAAAATAAAACAAAAAACATCTGCAGTTTAAATAATTATAACAAATTAGACACAATATAAAAACACAGCAGTGTGGTGGCTTACATGTCGACTGCTGTTCAAGAATGAAGCATTTCACAGTGGAGTTACAGTTTGTATGTTAACTGCTGATTAATATATTTGCTCCAGTTCCAAAGTATCTTGAAACTGGAACTGAAGGTGGCATCAATTTTTGTAACACTTTAGCCATCTTTAATATCTTAATTTTGTTAAAGTAATACCATTAACAATTTTAGTGATTTATTTTCTGTTGTTGTCTGGAACCAGCCTTTTTGTCACTGCTAGACAGATGGGTGATTATACATTTTTCACTGAAAACTGTAGTATATTGATCATGCATGAGAAAGGAATAAATGGAAATTATTTTCTAAACTTTCCAATTTAACAAATCATATTCAGGTGTGTATGAATTTGGCACTGCTCAGTGATAGGCGGTTAAACAAGAAAATGTCCATCCTTGAGGCTTCTCTGACCCTTGAGTACATCCATTATTTGTACAGTTACAGAAACTTGTTTTTATAGTGATAATAATTCTTTACGTTGGTTAAATGTCTATCATTTGTTCAGATGCTCTGGCAAGGAGAGGTGTATATCTGTACTGATTGCAATTCCATTATCATATAACAAATTCAACATAAAAATGGCGCACAAATTATAGGTATTCTAGTTCTAGTAAATTCCAATTGCAATATTACTCAGAATGCCCTCTATCCATCCCACTACCCATGATACCCATCTCAACAAATTAGATTGCTTAACTATTTATTTGACATTTGCTTACCGGCAAGGTCCACTGGGCCTAAAAGAACCCATTTTCATTGGAGGTCCAGGGAGAAAAGCTCCAACATGTAAGAGTTACAGGTTACAAAGTGACTTTTCATTTTAGTTGAACAATACATACAGCACTAAAAATCTAGAAAAAAAAAAAACATTAAACTTGTACAAAAGTGAATAGAAGACTATGGTTACAAATGCAGGAAAATTCCTAGTGGGGACATTCAAGAAGAATGGGGTAGGTGTGTCAATACTTGAAGAGATCTTATTAGAGAGAATTCTAAATGATGAGATAGGAATTAAAGAAGCAAGGTGAAATGGAATTGTATAGAGAAGATGGAAGGAGAGAGCAAAGTCAAGAAGGAGAAGATTGAATGAAAGATTGATAAGAGGTGGGTGAATTGACCCCAATAAAGTCATCCTGGGCAGTTTCAACTACCTAGCCATCAAATGGCATACATATACTACAAACAGTAAATATGCACTGTATTTCCATAACTTTATTAAAGCCAGTTCTCTTGAAATACTGTTCTCTCTCTCCTTATTAGGAGCTGAAATATCCTTCCCTTTGTCCTTTCTAATACAGCATCAATCTGTTCTACACCAATGGTCTCCCCTCCATAATGAAATCACACCACCATGCAGTCATATTTTTCCTAAGAATCCAGTCCACAATGGCATCAAATCTTATTCTGTTCTAACTCTAACAAATGTGTCAAAGCCATAGTCTTAAACTCAACACTAAGAAATGCATAACTGCACCCTTCGGGAAATCAAACATCCCAACTAATTATCATGTTGATAATATACCCCTAAGAGTTGACCCAGTGGTCAGGGATCTGGCTACACACATAGACAGTAGCCTTACCTTCGACCACCATGTGGCCATGGTGGTGAGGAAGTCCTTTTATGTTATGTAACTTATAAGTAAGGGCATGGCATCTAGGTCCAAAGTGGTCATTATCCCACTGTAATCTGCCCTTATCAGACCAGTCAAAGAGTGCAATGCTCCCTTTGGTATGCACCTGACCAGGCATATGCAGCAACTAGAGTGACATGAAAGGTTCCTTACAAAAAGAGTGCAAGGCATTACAAGCCTGCCTTATGAAGAGCATCTTAAAGCCCTTTTCCACTACTCAGTCTCCTACAGATTGATGAGGGGTGATCTATGCCTGGCTTACAAGGCATCCACAAACCCCACACTTATGAATCTCCTACATATTTGTAAGGCAAAAAGTACCAGAAATACAAGGCCTAGGGACCTGAATTTTGTCTGTGACTTAAACAGAACATGCTGGAGAGACAGCTGTGTCCCAGAGACTGTCCCTCCTATGGAACAGGCTTCCCATCCATGTGAAGCGGAGTTCATCTATTATCCAGTTTAAGCACAGTCTAGACCAGTGGATGGGGAAATAGGAAATTTACATTAGCCTGACACCCATGCCCCTTATGGACAGAGGTAGCCTATAAATGCCTGGCCCTCAATGTCCTATTTGTAAGTAGGACATCACTATTCATTTTGAAAAACTTGGCTAGGCTAAGGCTCCCCTGGTCATTAGCCTAGTAACAGTCTATGAATCAAGGACTTCTCTAAGGACAGCTTTCTGTAAAGTACAGTTTTGTACCTACCATAAATGTAGATGTTCGAAGATCCACATTGCTGCAGTCCTAACACTTGGGGTAGTCCGCTGTCCCAGTCGGCCCGAATACCAAAGTATAAGGCTGACGTCGGTCAAGGCACATTTGTCTGACATCAGGACGTCAGGGTACAAATGCGCATGACCGACGTCATATCCTCAGTCTTTTCTTGCCCCAGATGTCAGAAGACCCTAAAAAGATAAGGCCAAAACCAAAAAAAAAAACAAACACTCTTGTACCTAATATATGTACAATATATACAAATTTACAAAAATAGAACCCCACCCACACAACCACCCCTAAACACAGAGGGGAAGGAGGGAGGGTAAATTGGACTGCAGCAATGTGGATCTTCGAACATCTACATTTATGGTAGGTACAAAACTGT
This sequence comes from Protopterus annectens, assembly GCF_019279795.1. Classification (NCBI taxonomy): domain Eukaryota; kingdom Metazoa; phylum Chordata; order Ceratodontiformes; family Protopteridae; genus Protopterus; species Protopterus annectens. Next base: position 387,451,377 of record NC_056747.1, on the reverse strand, counting down.
ACTATGTTCTTCATCTCACATTGCTGCAGTCCTAACACTTGGGTAGAATCCCAAAGCAGAGGTAAGGGAGGATGGCTAAACTATAATGAAGCAGGAGCTGCCAAAATGCCCTGCAACACAGCAGTGGCAAAACCAGCCCTGGATTTAGAATAGAGAGGAAGGTGATAATGCTTGGAGAAAGTATGCACTGAACTCCAAGTAGCTGCCTCCAAAATATCCTTAGTTGCCACCCCCCTTAGAAATGCTGTTGAAGTGGCAGTAGCCCTCGTGGAATGAGGCCTAATCCCAGCTGGAATCTCCTTGCCATGATGGGAATAACAGAATGCAATGCAAAACCCAATCCACTTAGATATAGTTTGTTTTGACACAGGCTTGCCCTGGGAACTCAAAGCAAAAGAAACAAACAACTGCTGAGACTGCCTAAAATCCCTAGTCCTGCTTAAATAATAACGCAACTGTCTGTGTACATCTAAAGTGTGCAAAATCTTTTCCCCCTTATTTTGGGGATTTGCATAAAAAGTAGGCAAATGAATAGTTTGGTTTAAAGCCACACTAGAAACCACCTTAGGCATAAATGAAGGATTAGTGCGTAATGATACCCTATCCTTATGAAAAATCAAAAAGGCTCAACCGCCATAAGGGCCTGCAATTCAGAAACCCTTCTTGCAGAAGTAATGGCCAACAAAAAAGCAGTCTTCCATGACAAGTATTTCAATTCAGCAGTAGCCGCAGGCTCAAAAGGTTGTAGAGTAAGTTTCTCCAACACAAAATTGAGGTCCCAAGCAGGAGTAGGAGCTCTACGTGGGGTCTTATATTCTTTGCCCTCTAAGAAATTGCTTGAACAAAGGATGAGAAAACAATGGTGGGTCACAATCATAGTGAGCTGAAATTGCTGCAGCATGAATCTTAATGGAAGAGAAAGACAAACCTTTGTCCAATAACTCAGTAAGATATTGAAGAGCCACACTCAAATTAGGCTCAGAAACATCCAAATCCTTTGCTGCACTCCAAAATAAAAATCTCTTCCATTTTTCTGCATACACTTTACGTGTACTAGGCCTTCTGGCTTCCATAATCACATTCAAAACTTGTTGAGGAAGTTGAGACCTGCTGTGGTTCAAAACAGAATATGCCAGGCTGTTAGATGAAGAGAGTGAAGCTTGACATTGAGGAGATGACCGTCCCTCTGAGACAAAAGGTGTGGAATTAAAGGTAAAGGCCATGGAGGCTTCCTTACCAGATTCCTCAGTAATAGGTACCAGTGTTGCCGAGGCCAATCTGGAGCTATCAAAATCATCCTTGGCTTGTCTTGTCTGACCTTTAGGAGTACCTTTGGGAGGAGAGGCAGAGGTGGAAAGGCATACACATGAAGATTTTCCCAACTGAACGAAAGAGCATCCACTTTCCAAGCTGTGTGATGAAACCTTTTCGTGCAAAACTTTGGCAGCTGGTGGTTTAGTGGAGAAGCGAACAGATCTATGTCTGCAGGACACTATCAATTGTTGAAATACATGAAGATCCAGTTTCCACTCGTGGGGATCCATGATTTGCCTGCTTAACACATCTGCTAAGGAGTTCTGTGCTCCTGGCAGAAACCTTGCCTGAAGATTTAGCTGCAGGCTGAGCGCAGTCTCCCACAAAATCATTGCTTGCCTGCATAGAGGATAAGAATGTGTTCCACCTTGCTTGTTGATGTACCACATGACAGTAGTGTTGTCTGTTAGAATCAACACCTGCCCTGGAAGAAGTAACTTCTTGAAAGCCATTAATGCAAACTGGACTGCTAACATCTCCTTCATGTTGATATGTAGATGCTGTAGTCTGGCAGGCCACTTGTCTTGTATCCACTTTCCATTCAGATGAGCTCCCCAAGCTATGTCTGAGGCATCTGTCGTTAGAACCTGACTCGCCTCTGGCCGGGTCACAGAGAGTCCCTTGTTTAGGTGACATTCCTGAGCCCACCACAAAAATTCCTTTTGAATGCAAGGTATTATTGGAATGACAGTGTCCAAATCCTGGCAGTGCTGTGTCCATACATTTTTTAGATACCATTGCAGCTTCCTCATATGCAGTTTGGCATTGGGAAGCACCAGAATACAAGATGCCATGAACCCTAATGCTTGAAGGACTGTCCTTGCAGTCAGCACGGACTGATGAGATAGTTGATGGAAGTAAAGGGATAGACTCTTTTGTTTGTCCGGGGTTAAAAGGCCATCTGGGCTGCTGTATTCAGTCTCACACCCAGAAAGCACATGTCTTGAGAGGGTACTAGACTGGACTTTATTTCGCTCACAGAATACCCCAGGCATCTTAGCACTGCTATCACATATTCCAGATGCTGAAGAAGCTCGTCCTTTTCTTGAGCCAGAATCAGACAGTCGTCCAAGTAAGGATAGATTTGTATTCCTTTTAGCCTGAAAAGCTACAACTGGAGCCAGAACTTTTGTGAATACTCTGGGCAGTAGATAAGCCAAAGGGCAATGCAGAGAACTGATAATGTGAATTTCCAGCTCGAAACGCAGATACTTCCTGCAACTGAGTCTGATAGGCACATGAAGGTAAGCCTCCTTGAGATCTAAAGTTACCATCCAGTGATCTTTGCCCAGCAGAGGTAAAAGCTGTTGTAACGTCAACATTTTGAACTTGGGAATGTCCAAATAAGTGTTGAGGATAGACAAATCCAAAATTGGTCTCCACGTGTTCCCCTTTTGGTACTAGGAACAGGCGAGAATAAAATCCTAGGCCCCTTTCTGGCACAGGAACCGGCTGAATGGCCCCTATCTGGAGCAACAGAGAAATTTGCTTGCGAGCCTCTTTTCTTTGTATAGGAGGAATGTCTGGCATGCCTTTGAATGGAGGCAAGGTATGGAAATAAAACCTGTAACCGTGGTGAACGATATCCAATACCCATCTGTCTTGGGTAATAACACTCCAATTTTCTTTGAAAAGTGCCAGCCTTCCTCCCAAAGGCGCTGCCAGACGAGAAGGCTCTGGCAGCTGAAAAGGCAAGTCATTGGGTCTGCTTACGAAAGGACTGACCCCTGCCCTCACCAGAAGACTGGGCAGGCGAACTGCCTGTTCTAGGCCTAAAAGAACCTTGAGCTCTGCCCCTACCACGTCTAGATCTACCCCTAGACTGAGAATCATAAGAAGGATAAGTCCACCCCTTAGTAGGCCAATTTCTACTAAACTTTGGAGGCTGGACCTGCAAAAAATCTTTAACAGTCTGCATAGACTTAGCCTTGTCCTCCATTTTCTTTAAAACTGTTTCCACAGGTGCACCAAACAACACATCAGATTGTAAAGGAGCATCTAAAATCCTTGTCTTTACATGTTCAGCTAAATTCTGATCCCTCAGCCAGGCGTGCCTGCGAAGAACAGAACCAGTGGCTGCCACCCTCGAAGAGGCCTGTACAGCATCAAAACCACATTGCAAGGAATGCTTACCCACCTGTTCAGAAACATGAACCAAATCCTGCAACTCTTTACACTCAATACCTTCCGCCAGAGCATCTACCTTAGACTTCAATTGTGAAAGGAGATAATTTTGGTATTTCAACATGTGAAACTGGCAATTCAAAGCCCTCATGGCTAAAGTGGAAGAAGTATACACCTTTTTCCCATATCTATCCAAAGCCCTTGCCTCTTTATCAGAAGGAACAGGATTTTTAACAACAGAAGCCTTAACCCCTTTAGGGCCCTGAGAAACAGTTTCTGGGTCTGCCCTAGGTACTTATGAGCTTCAGGCACTCTATAATACCTGTCCGGTTTAACTGGGGCAGGAGGCAAAGAATCAGGGTTCAGGGAAGCCTCTGCAAAACATCCTCTACCACATCCAGAAGAGGAGGTATAGCTAAAGGCCTATGCTGGGGTAGAAACAAAACTTCCCTAAGCCTTTTCCTAGAATCAGAGAAATCTTGACCTTCCCATTTAAAATGCTCCCTCATGGAATGAAGAGTCTCTGAAAAGAAAAATCCTCAGGAGGAGAAGCCGAAGGTGTAGAGTCATCTACATCAGAATCAGAATAAGGAGGATACTCCTGCAAGTCTTCAGCCGAAGACTCAGAAGCCTCTGAACACTGCTCAAAACTCTCAAGCTCAGGTTCCACCCTAGGCCTCTTATCAGGGGGGGGTAAAGAACCTCTAATCATAGTAATCAAATCTTCTGCCATTTTAAGCATATGTTTCTTAGGCAGAGACCCTGAAGAACTAGGGAGACCCCCACTGAAGTTAACCCTGGCCGGCCTCTAGAAGGAGCCTTGGAAACAGAAGGGGAGGGCCTAACCACCTTAGGAAGGGAGGGGAGAACAGCTACCTGAGAAGCCCCTTCAGCCTGGCCTACCGCCTGAGAGGACACATCTTGTAACAGTAAAGTCTCTCCCTGAGAATCCAAAGGAACTTCTGGTAGAACCACCGGCTCCACCGAGCCCTCTAAAGAACCGACGTCCGGGACAGACGGTTCTTCTACCCTAGGCTTCGCTGCTTTGTCTTTGCGCTTTTTAGATGAAGCGGGCGTCGGGGCATCCGACGGCATGTTGTAATTACAACGCTTCCCAAAAACTAACCTGGCACAATCTAATCTTCTCTTAATAGTGCGTTTGTTAAATCTAGCACAAGAGCGACAGCCAACAACGTCGTGCTCAGGCCCTAAGCAAGGTATACACAATGTATGGTAATCTCTATGAGGTATCTGTTTCCCACACGAAATACAGTTATTCACTTTTTCTGACATCCGGTTAAATACTGAGGCAAGAAAAAAACAAAATATTCCCCAACGGGGTACTTAGCCAACTTTGATTCGGTCTGAAACTCCGACTTCAGAAAATTTCAGAACGCCAACCTGCACTCGCAATACTGCTTCTGCATCGGACCATGCGGCAAAAAAGACTGAGGATATGACGTCGGTCATGCGCATTTGTACCCTGACGTCCTGATGTCAGACAAATGCGCCTTGACCGACATCAGCCTTATACTTTGGTATTCGGGCCGACTGGGACAGCGGACTACCCCAAGTGTTAGGACTGCAGCAATGTGAGATGAAGAATATCTGGCAGATTACATGAAGAAACTTAAACACTAACCTGCCAAGGACACTAAAGCAAAGACATATGTTGAAGAATTTGCCCCATCTAATGGAAGTGTCATGGCAAATTTAAGAAAAAAGCCCTGCAGTGAGACCCCAGTATCATCAAAATCTACAACAAAAGAAACAGAAACTTCTGATACTAAGGAATAAACTCAAATTCCTTCAGTCTATAAGCAACTGTAAAAAGCTTAGCAAAGAACTCAAGAGTAAGATCAAAAACTGTAAAGCCAAGTGTAAACTAAATTTGCAACCTCCTACAAAAAAAAAATGCATGCCAACTATGTAAAGAATCTAATAAGTAATACACAACACTGCAATAAGCTTTCTCTAACAGTAACACTTAATCCTACCCAAAGGATGGCATCAGTATATACTTGCAAATAAAGGTCAGTTACTGCTTTTTCCCTTTCTCCTCCTTTACTATGTAGTTTTACATTTTCATAAAATAACCTCTGAAAAGGTCTTAGATGCCCTCTGGAAACCCAAAACATCTAGCTGCATGGGTCCCAGCAACACAGCAGGCCATCTCTAGTCAGCAGTTATTACTGCTTCACTGATTCCGTTTTGAAGTTACTCAGCCTTGGCCCCTCCACTGCATATATGCCCAAAGCATGGAGAATAGCCATAGTGTTGTCTCTACACAAGGGTGGTCCTACCACTGACTGTGGGTGAGCTACAGACCAATTAGTCTTACCAGCATCATGTGTAAAATAATACAACATGAAAAGCAAAACTCCGCACCAAAGCCAAGCACAGCCTTAGATAGGTTTAAGTATTTATGAGCCCACTTTTTCATATTTTTAAGTTTATGTCGTTTAGGTAATTGTTTATAATTGTGAGTTGCAATGTTTTTAAAATGATGTTTTGTCATAATTTTTTACGAAAGGAAGTTTTCACTTAAAAACTTGAATGGGTTTTAGCTTTCACGTGATTTGGTTTGGCAGTCTATTTAAACCTGGGACTGCAAATTAGAGATACTTCTGAAGAAGTCCTGTAAAAAGAGGACGAAAGCATTTAAGTGTTTTTATTTTTTATCTTTTGTGGTCACATTATTAATGCTTTTTTGGAATATACTGCTGTCCTATCCCATTCCATTTCTCATCCTTTTGACTTTGGTGGGAGTTTTGCTTTGCCATATTTCTGGTGTCTGCCTTTTGTCAATTTTTGGTTTTGAAGTAATGCAAAATGTTATTATAGAACTTAGGAATGGCATTGAAGCTTACAATCCATATACCTGAACCAATCTGGCTTTGTAAAAGGTACTTTCTCTCTACTGAATATGGTATAGTTCTATGAGAAGGTAAATGAGGCTCCAGATACTGGCCAAGCAATACACATTGTCTTCCTGGATTTAGCCAAGGTCTTTGATCCCCTCCCACCATCTGGTGTTATTTTGTAACTCACTCACTTGAATAGTATCCCAATTGTGACTCATTAGGTAGCTGTATATTGCTCAGACAGAGCCCGTTTAGTCAAATCTGTAGCACACTTTCATTTGTAAGACATGATACCAGTGTCTTCCCAAAATGTTCCATATTAGGTCTGTTCCTCTTTGACATATACCTTGCTGAGTTCCAGACTGACATCAACAGTCACTGGATTAGTGTGCAGATGGTTACAGACTTAGCACTGTCAATAACTCTTGAGCTGGTATTCATTCCCTACAAGGGGACCTAACCAACACAATTTCTTAGTTTAGTAACTGTGAATGTAAACACAAAGCAAGAAATTTCTCATTGGAAAACAAGAATACCCCAACAAAATGTCACCCATTAGAGACATAAGCACATCCGTGTCAATTAACTTTCTTTTGACCATCATGTTATCATCTATTGTTAGTAAATCTTTCTACCTAGTCTAACTAATTACTAAAGGTATATCCTCCAAGGAGGATAACATTCCCTGTACCCTTCTCTAATTAGGCACTTAAGAGAACATAATACCCCCTTAGCAGATATCTATCCAAATTCCAAACATATTTGCCTGATGTGGAAAAAAATGACAGATTTCTTAACCCAGAAAATATTTGAAAAACTTCTTAAGTTTTACAGAGGTTCTAAAAGTCCTATAACTTTACTTTAAAGACTTCTACTTGTGCTAATTTGCTTGGTCTATGAGGCTATAAATGACCCAGTCCTGCTCAATCTGTTACACGTTCATAAAACCCATAATACTACCAATACTCACTCTAAGGACTTTAATATACATCATAAAATTAGCAGAACATATCGGCGAGACCTTGGCTAAATCCAGCAAACACAGGAGGGTTATGGCTGACAAAGTTTGCAGATGACTGCAAACTGGGCGCCATAGTCGAAAACACATCTGACACAGATATCCTTCAGAAGGGCCTCACAGAAACGGATAACTGGTGCCAGAGCCATGGCCTAAAGTTAAACGCCAAGAAATGCATAGTCATACCCTTCGGGAAAAACAAGGTTACCCCTAGCTACCATATAGGTGGCAATCCACTGAGCACAGAAGAAGTCATCAGGGATCTGGGGACCCAGGTTGACAGTAGCCTTTCGTTTGACACTCATGTTGCTAAAGTAGTTAGGAAAACCTTCTACATTGCCCACCTGATCATGAAGGGATTCACATCTAGATCAAGGGAGGTCATCGTCCCCCTGTACTCATCACTTATTAGACCTATGATTGAGTACAATGCCCCATTCAGAATGTATTTGACCCGACACCTGCAGCAGCTGGAAAGGCCCCAAAAGTTCCTCACCAAAAGGATAAAGGGTCTCAAAAATATGTCTTATGCTGCCCGACTGAAAGAACTCCAGCTCTATTCAGTCTCATACCGCTTGCTCAGAGGTGACCTGTGCCTGACATATAAGCCATGTCAAACCCAAATTTGATGAATATGCTTCACCTCAAAAAATCTAGATCCCTCAGAACCACAAGGGCGGGAGACTTGAACCTCGACACGGTTATTAATAGAACATGCTGGAGGGACAGATTCATCACCCAGAGACTCCCTATGCTGTGGAACAAAATCCTGGTACATGTGAGGCAGAGCACCTCGCTGGCCTTGTTCAAGAGGAATCTTGACCAATGGATGGGAGATCGCAGATATACCCCAGGGATTACTTCAGTGTCACTGCTTGACAGAGGCACAGGAAAATAATAGGCATAGTTTTATTCAAACTAAAGGGGTGGCGAAAGCCACATAACTATGGGCTAGGCTTATAAATGCCTTTGGGCAGATAGCCTAGTATGAACCTATGAACCTATGAGAAAGATCTCTCTCTCCAAAGGATTCCATACCTATAAAATAAGATCCCACTATATGTGAAACAAAGTTACTACATACCCCACTTCAAAGTCAGCCTTGATGAGTGGATGGAGATCTGTAATTGGTTGGTCTTCTCGTATGGATAGAGGCAACAACTAAAGCGAATTGTAATGGCCAGGATCTACATCATCTACTGGCCCAATTGCTTAGAATGAATGTATAAATCAATAACATTATTAATATATCATGGAAAAGACTGAAGAGAGGCTGGAATATTTTTTAAAATTAATATCTGACTAGTTGTTCTGGAAACAGTACAAGAGTGAAGTTGTTGTAGACCTCATAAGTATGTGATAGCAAGTAAGTTAATTGGATGCTAATGTTTACGAGGAAATTATACATTTGAACATATGTTGTGTTGTTGACTTAGCTTCCACGGCAGCAATAAAACTATTTGTCATAAAAAAAAAACTGCAGTCCAGTGAAAGTAACTTCTACTTTTGAAAAAAATAAAAATAAATCCATAATGTTGAGGTTGTAGCATTCCTGAGGCAGAATTATCTGTTCATTGTGAGTCAGCAAGGCTTAATGGAGGAGAGGTTTTGTTAGTCCATCCCAACTGATTAGGATCATTGAGATAATGACCAAGGTAGACACAGGGAGACCCTCGTGGACATGGCCAACAGAAGATTTAATAACATTTTCAAGTTTCAACAGCACCACAAGGAAGGCTACTAGAAAAATTAGATGACGGGGGCAGGGCTAACAGTGATAGGTTCACAGCTTACTACAAAATGGAGCATAGAGACAGTGTGGTAGTGAGAGTACTTTTAGCATCTGAGGGACTATGGCTACTGAGGGGTGACTTGGGGATCCATTTTGGATAGTACTAAAAATACTTTTACCATCTGGGGACTGTTGGCTACTGAGGTGGCTTGAGAATCAGTTTTGGGCATTAGTGAGAGTACTTGCAGCATATGAGGGGCTGTTGGCTACTGATGTTGCTTGGGAATCAGTTTTGTGACTAATGTTTGTGCTTCAGATATGAGAGAAGGACTGGAAATCAAGGTCAGTATACCAACAGATGGCACTATGGTGCTAGCGGTAAGCTTTAGATTTGGAAGGTAGGGCTGCAGAAAAAGCAGATGCTCTGTTACCAGCGAGTTATTAAAATGGTACAGAGAATTGTGTTCACTAAACCAACACTTAGTGCTTACTCACAAATCTAATAATCACCATAGTGACTGCCTATACTCTGTATACATTGCTAAACTGTGGCACTCTGTCTCAACAATCAGAAATATCTGATCTCATTTATCATTTTAAAACCACTTTGAAAACATATCTGTCAATAAAGTATTCATACACTTGTAACACCACTCATTACAAAGTATCCTTCTTAATCTAATTATTTCCCATATATATATATATATATGTTAAAATTCGGATAAAATCATGCCTGCCAACAAACAATCCTACTTTTGTACCAGCACCATTGCTATGTCCTCTCTTTTGCTGCCAAATCAAGTACATATCTTAAAATCTTCACACTTTCTTACCTGTTACATGTCTTAAGTTAATAATTCATTGGATAAAACATGCATATGCCACATCTGCTCTCTGTGTACAAAAATTTCAATATGACATTTTACACCAACTGTAAAAATAATGTTGAATTTTCTTTAGATGAATGCAATGTTTGCATGCTGTAAATACTGTACAGTGTATTTAACATGGTGATTACTTGTTAAACTATATACAGCTCAGTGTTATGTACTATCATTTTATTGGTGGCTCATATTAATTGCTTGTGAAAAATATGTAATGTGATTTTCTTGGAAGGCCTCCACTGATAAGGGGCTTTAACCAGGTAGACTTTCCTGGTAATCGAAGGATAATAAATTTAATAAATAATCATTTGGTCTGAGTGAATACAGCCTGTGTTTAATATCAAAAATGAATACACTTCACATTAAATAATTCTATGAAAGCTTATCTTCTGAAATTATGGTACCACGAAAAATGGAGGAAGTAAAGGAACAAGGCATATTATACAATTGCAAGGATGTAACTAAATGAAACAGCTAATCAGAATCAATAACTAAATGTTATAGCAGAATGTATTTCATATATGGAATATTCTGTAGAAGAGAGCAATGAAACTGACAAATTATAAAGCTTCATGTCAGCACTTATCCAAATAAACACATAAACTGAGATCTACTTCAACAGTTTTATCTGAAAGCTAAATAAATGATTTCCAGCAGCATGTGCCCAAGAACACTGCACAAAAAACAAACGGGCAACTGTAATGCCAGGAGCCCTTATGTCTCACTTTTTCTATTTTCACACATATATGTAAAATGCACTACACTAGCAAGACAAGTAAGTCCACACACACACACACACACAAATACTGTCCCAGAAATTTTTAAAAAGTGAAAATCTGAGGAAGTTTTAATTGTATAACACAAGAAAAACCATTCCAGTTTGGGAATTATGATTTTAATTTATTCCTTTTTGGACAGAGTATTTGATCCCTCAGGCTTTGCCCTTAGTATCAAACCTGGGTAGTTGAGAGAAGATTTCATTACAACTCGCACTTCTGCAAGGTATTCTGTAGATATTAATCAGACAATACTGTGATGTGACTATGTCAAAAGAAAATAGGCTAAAGCATAAAATATTTCAAAAAGCTAAAAGAGAAGGAAAAAGACAAGACATAAAATACTCTACACAGGGAACAAGGAGGATTCACCTATAAATTGGGCTGTTTGAAGCAGGAACAAAGGAATACAGAGATGCTAGATGACATGGGTGGCTCAACAAAATAAGAGAGAAGGGTGCTAGTATGGAAAGTAGCTATAAGTAAGAACAGAGAGCTAGAACAGTGCCCACGGAAGAGACCGAAACCAGGATTAGAGTACAAGGAGTTATAAAGCATGTGCTCTAGATGGGCTGCAACTTCATGTATTTTATGGTCTCTCTCAAATCCTTAGAAGACTTTTACCAAGGTGGTTACTGCCTGCGTGGACTTTGAGGGTAGGACAAGTAAAATCAATGTAAAAAGGCACATAGAAAGGAGCCACACAACTATATGCTACTTATCTTCATCCCTAAGGAAGTGATGAAAAGAATCATGCTTACTTAGAGCTAGTGGCTGGGCAAACACACAATAGCATGGATTCACACAACAAAGGCCCTATCGGTCAAGTCTAATACAGCATACAGTTATCCACAAATTAGACTGACAAAGGGAACCTAGTATACATGCTACGGTTTAGAATTCAGTCACTGCCATATGGAAGGATAACAAGGAAACAGAAGAGCTTGAGGAGGGATGAGAATCGATAAGGTGGATAGGACAGAGAACTAGTGGTTATAAAACAGAGGGTTAAGGGACAGTTGTTAAATAAGATGCTAGTAACCAAAAATATGCCATAATGGTCACTGTGTGTGTGTGTTTGTAGGGCTGAATTTCAGTTTAGAAAATTGTTTTTGGGGAAGGCATATACAGAAGTGTGAGAACAGTACATAGCAATAATCAGACAAGTTAATTTGTGAAAAAAGATGTTAAGCTGCATAGTAATAAAGGTGGATTTATGAGAGGTAAAGTCTCCCTTTATACATGGTGCTGGCTGGGCTGCAGTTAGAGGACTGTCTAAAGATCTAAAAATCTTAGCGGGAATGTGTTTTCAAGCTATATCCCTCTTAACCAGATGACACTCCTGGATCATACCTGATAAAAGCGCTTGAGTCCTGTGTGCTTAATGGATGAAAAACTAATAAAACTAAGAGATGAAGGACCATTGTGTAGGGACTACTGTAACAAATGGCCTGATCTTATGGACTTTTGGCCTTCCGCTGCTTTCTTTGTATCTCTGTATAAGCTCTCTATGCATTTATAAAACTAAATTCAAAATGGGCTTTAGATTCAAAGAATGGCAAGAGGATGACCAGATGGGAATGAGGGGGACTGCAAAGTGGTTATCTGCCCCATCAAATGGGTAAATATGCCATGCTGCCACCTTTTATTAGAACTGTAAAATGTTTGTATGTTCATAATCTGTGACTTCCTCATTTGTTTCTCTGCACTTAAACAAACACTAATATCAAAGACTTCAGAAAGGAAGCACATAGTCCAGATCATCCTATTCCCTTTGAACAAAGTGTGCTTAAACAACTAACAATGCAGGAAGAAAGCTTGTCGACTTTCACATCCTCATAGGAAATCATTTTTTAGTCCTTGATCTTTTGTCCACACTCAGACTAGTTGCCATTTCATAGGTTCATAGGTTCTTATTCTATCTTATTCATAGATGTAATTCTCCGTGAGTACAAGCAGTGATATCTGTAATGCTTTTATTTATATTTTTAAAGACTCTCTTTGCACGCTGCCCTTGCTGCTGCCAACGAGTTCTTTAACAACAGTTTTATTCTTCTTTAGCTCCCCCATATGGACTGCTGCATCCTTTGATATTTTTTTTTTCGTGTTTTGGTATCATAAAAACATTAACATTTACAAGGAGACTGCTATGATCACTTCTCTGACAAGTCTCTGCAACTGTAATGGGCGTCTGCTGCGAATGAAAGAGATTTACAGAAATATGTAAATAGAGGACATGGTTTGCTGAACATAAGAGTATACATGGATGGCTGGCCTTCATCTTTTTCCTGTAAATATTTTATGCTGTACACTAAGAAAATACATTCCAGCATAAATGATTTATAAGGGAAGATCATTTAGGAATTTCTCATGAAGTATGCAACACCCAGAATAGTAACAATTTCAGATGAATACTCATACATACACACACAAAACTTCCTTCTGTTTGTACAAGCTTGCCAGTACAATCTCTAGTGCACTGCTTAGCTTGTCATTTATAACAGTGAGATCTAGGCTATTCAACGCAAGGCTTCTTTTTTCAGAGTTAGAAGGTGAGCAGATTGCTAAATGAATTTGTAGAAAGCTGAGCTGGTTGTAGTCTGTAAAGAACAGACCTTGAACCAAACTGGAAAACAGTGCTTAAACCACACAAAGTGCAGCAACCAATAACCAGATAAGAAACGCTGCAGAGGAACCAGGCTCGACTCCTGATAATCCAAATCAACCTTTAGTATAAAAATTGAAACTCTTAATTAAATCACCGCATTTTCATTTCACAGACTTCATCAGATGAAACACACTAAAACAACTCTGGGATTTATATACTCTAGCTCCCATAACCCATCATGTTAACTGACAATTAAAAAAATTAAACTTCAGTAAATAGTCATAACAACACAGAATAAGAGAAATTTTAGCCAGTTTATAGAAATTAAAGGCAAGTTTGAATAACACAAAATGAATTAAAATACAAAGTCGGAGGAAAAAAACAGTTATGACATATTTAGAGAGTCGGGGAAGGGAAACTGATTGAAGTAAGAGAGTAAAGAAGGAGTACCATACATCTCAACTATTTAGATTTTCACCTCATATTTTTGGATTGTTCCTCATTAAATTTGAGTTTCTGGCAAATCACTGAGGACTGAAGTCACTAAATAATGACATACATCTGAGTTTCAGACTTCATATCCTTCAGAAAATGCATGCTACCACAAATCCTGTTATTTTAGCAACTTTCTAAGTTTATAAGAGCAATATTTAAAATCTGCCCCTATTTTTGGACCTCTGCCCCCCCCCCCCCCCCCCACACACACACACACACACATTATTTTAGTCTTTGTCCAGATTTCCTACACTAAGAGGTTAAAAGGTATGAAGGGGAGTAAGGAGATATAAGGTATGAACAGATAAATTATATTCCTAAATATAAACAAGTGTTTTGGGGTTAAGCAGAATAGAGCCAGATTTTGGCTATGAAGTCTTTCAGAACAGTTTTAAAGGACTAGAAGGAAAGTACTGACCTGATGGATACAGGTAAGGAGTTCTAGGCCTTAACAACATGGCATGAGTAGTACTGACCTGATGGATATAGGTAAGGAGTTCCAGGCCTTAACAACATGGTATGAGTAGTACTGACCTGATGGATATAGGTAAGAAGTTCCAGGCCTTAACAACATGGTATGAGTACAGACCATGCCCAGTCGATTTTATAGGTTTGTAAACAGAGAGGAGTTATTTATTTATTTATTTATTGACATTTGTTAACCGGGTTACTGCAACTGTGGCAGGGGCCCATTTTCAGTGGAGAGCCAAGGAGAAAAGCTCCAGAAAACAGAAAGTTTTTGGTCATTGAATTATAATGACTGACTAAGAGCATAATTGTGTAGAACAGTATTTAGTGCTGGACAAGTTTATAGCTGGTTGGAAGCTATGTATGTGTTAGTTGATGGGGCAGTTCTAACCAATTATGGCTTTTTACTGTTACACATTGGTAGGTTCTGATAGGGGTATTTGTTGCAAATTTAATCAGATTATGATAACATTGTTCAAGTTTTGCTTTTTGTGATTCCTAGAAGTTAGTAAGGATTATTTACTTGTCCAAATGAGTAACATTATGGCAAAATTCACCCTTGTTAACTGTGGTAATATGAATGCACTAAGTGCCCATTCTTGCAGCAATTTTCATACTTCTGACCTCTATAAAAATGAGCTGGCTTCCCCCTCAGCCATTGAACTTTTAGATAAATTTATCTTGCCTACAAAGAGGAAAATATCTCCATCCCATCACACAATTTCCCATTTAGCATGCGTCCATCTTCAGCACTGCATAGCTCACTTCAATTGTTATACAAATGTCTCAACCAATGAAGCTGGAAGTGGCAAAACCAAGACCAGCAAACAAAACAGACAATGCCAAAAGATTAGCTGTTCCACATCTAACACTTGCCCCTTATACAGAGAAGCCCCAGTGCTTTCTGACACTGTTCACTGGCTGCTACAACCATGTTGCTCAGTTGAAGTCTTGCAGATTTTCCACTTCTCTTCCCCTTCCTGGGAAGGTTTAGCATGGGAGTTGACTGTGAGGTGTTCTACTTGCTATGCCTCCATCACTATATCACTCAGTGAAATGATGGTGAATTTGGATTACACTTTTGGTGGACTGTCAGGGCCATAATATGAATATTATATTCCTCCATTTTCCCTTTTATTATAGGTAAATATTTGCTAGAAAAGTGATTCCATGGATCTCCAAATTCTACTCAACGACATGCCCATCAGTGTGTCCTACATTTTTCTGCCACCTGCCATGTTCCATCCAGAGCTTGACTTCTTCTTCATATAGGCACCTGGACTGTTTAAATTTGGCAGCCTCCCAACTATTTTCTCTCCACAGCATCATAAAGCTGTCAGAGTTAATAAGCCACAACCTAGCTCCAAACTGACCAAGCCTGCAACTTATTTCACCATAAGCTAATTAGTGCTGGTACAATCCCACTTAAGAGTCATCGGACACTTTATTATTACTTTTATTAGTCACATAGAATCCCAAGCTTGGTTTTACAGTTGTGTTTCAGCAATCACTCCAATTCCAAAATTATTGAATTTCTCATTTGCCTGATATGGACTATGGCCCTATGAATCCAAATGACCAAATTCATGCATCCAGTCTATACCCACTTTTCTGCCTCCTGCTCTATCCGTGATTCTCCTCAGCTTGGTTTCTAGCTGAGTTAATAAGTTCTTTTGGCTACCAGTTACACTAGGCCCAGCAATCTAACATTTTCCCTACTTGGACAGTTCTTGACATCATGCATTTCCCATGCTAAGCACTAAATGTCCACCATAATCTCTCAAATATTAATAAGACATTATTAGCTACCTCATAATTCAATTATCTGACTGTAGTTCTTCGGCAGGTCATGCCTTGATATTTTGCTGTGCACCCATGTTTACATTCAAAATTATCATGTCTGCATTACTTTCCATCATATTTTCTTCAGGAGATGCTATCTCCACATTTAATTTAAAAAGTATCCTTAATGCCTTTTCTGGTTTGAACTCCAACAAGACTCCATCATTCATCTTCCCAATGATCAGCAAGTTGCAACAATCTCAGTCAACACTTTTAGAGCACAGGCATACACATCAGGGTCACTAGCAACCTCTCCCCCATGAATGCTTAAGGTTTAATCCTCAAATATCCACCATGCATCCTACTGGAACACAAAGTAAAACCAATGCATATTCATTTACATCTTATTGCTTACTCTTTTTTCTTATTTTACCCATATATATATATTATATGGTTTTCATCATTTAGCTGATAGGCACAAACCTGGTTTAGGCCTGAAATCAGTTGTTTGCTTCAGCCTGCACTAAGCCACATACCCTTCTCCACCTATTCTAATATAGGTCCATAGGCTAATACAAACAACAGAGATTAATAGCCTACATAGTGCCATACTCTGGGCTAAACAAATGACAGCTGTTAATAACCTACATAGTGTCTCACTGTGGGCTAAACAAATGACAGCTGTTAATAACCTACATAGCGCCACACTGTGGGCTAAACTAATGACAACTGTTAATAAGCTACATAGTGCCACACTGCAGGTTACACAAATGACAGCCATTAATAACCTGCATAGTGCTGCATTGTGACCACTGATGTTGTAGTAACCCACTACGTTTCTGATTATGATGCATTGGTCTGTACACCTTAATTCTGACAATAATTCCTGGCTTTTTCCTGGCATTTCTCATATGGCTGCCTTTACAATAATGATTCGTAGGCATACATGCATTTCCAATTACCATCAAATAACTTTAAGATCCTACCATAGGAAGGGGTGGAGGATTTCAGCACTGGTAATCCTAATCAGTTAGCATGCATTATTATTCCCAATAATGCAGGCTTGAGAGCTGGCACACTGCCACAGATGGTAGTTTTGTGTCTGTGATGCTTCCTGACCAGTGCTCCTGAAATGAAAGATATACATCTTGCCTAAATTTGGGGAAGGATACAGCATTTTGCTTCATCTGCACTTAACTGGAATGAATACAGTGATGTGGAATTAGGTACTGACTACCACAAGAAGATATTGACAGCAAAAAAAAAAAACAGGAAAAAGTGTGTGTGTGTGTGTGTGTGTGTGTGTGTGTGTGTGTGTGTCCATTGTAAGAATCAGGCATGAGCTGGTGTAGCTGCCAGCATATCCCAGTACAATAAGATAAACAGGATGCCTTCTTATAGCCTGATGTCTTAGCTACACTGACCTCCATCTTTGCTGAATTTCAGAAAACTGCACTACATCATATATGTGTGCAACCTGCACATTGTTCCCCTAACAACAGATAAAGCCACACTCTCTAAAGGCTTAATCTGAGCCACTTTGAAGACTGCCTGAAAGGTCCACCATGGCCTAATCATGAGCTTTTTGTAGCAGTGAGCCAGGGATTTTTGGCACATCCTATACAATGGCCTAAGCCTAAGGACAGGGGAAGAGACTTGGCCAGCTCAAAAACTGCTTTAATGTCTTCAGTGTACAATGAAGCACATATATAATGGAGTGAGTCTCTCTTTTTACATAGACAGACATGCACATGAATGCACTCTTACATAGAAGCACACACACACACATATATACATATGTATGGCTTCATTCACATGGTTGAACATTGTAAATGCTGCATTGCACTGAAGTCCAATTTAATACAGCAATATACTACTCAATCTTGTGTAGCTCATTCAGTGTTAGCAGTGTAAGTGAATCGACTGGTAACCATTGAAATGCTGGGACCCAATAAAGACTGCCCCACAACATGGACACTGAATGGCCAAAAAAACAAACTTATATATACCAAGTCCAAGATTGCCATTTCTTGGAATATTCATTTTCCACAAGATATAGCAATCTTGCAGTTAGTATATATAAGTTTAGGGGTGGGAGGGCTCACCCACCCCCCACACATACACATTGGGAGGATTCATGGGGCTTGCCACTTTGCAAAAACAAATTTACAAGAGAAGAGCACACCTCGCAACTATCTAGTGTTTTGCCTTATATTTTTGGTCTTTTCATCATAACGTGTGGTTTTCTGGCAAATTATTGAGGACTGAATCCAATCACACTCATCGGATGAGAAAAGGGAGGAACAGGAGAAGAGTATAATAGAATACACAAGATGGAGAGAAGACTGTGAATTGACAGAGATTGACAAGATAAATTATTTAAACCATGTTATTATAAATGGCAGCTTTAAAGTACTTCATTTGGGTCAAATTGAAATTGATGAAAAACATGTTGCACTTTTCAAAAAAACATTTCACTTTTATTTCAGATTTTAGACAGGATGTGAAACTTCTGGACCCACGGTGGTGGTGCTGCTGTAGCGTTGTCGCCTCACAGTAAGACGCTGTCCGGTTCGATTCTCAACTAGAGCATCTTCTGCGTGGAGACATGCGTGAATGGGCATACCTTCGTTGAAGGTTGTGCATCAGGGCTGGTAACTTGGCATGTAAAAATCAACTACCAATCATTAGCGGACCGGAGTTCCGCTGTAGCGACCCCTAACCGGGAAAAGCCGAAAGATGCAAACAAACAATTGTGAAACTTCTGATTCAGTTAAAGTTATGTATTAGGCAGCTGAATTTGAAAATGTTTTTTTGGAAATGTAGAAAATGAGAACTACAGAATACAATTGAAAAGGGAAACTATTTTTATGCCACCGTGAAATCCAATGCTGTCTGTGTTTGAAAATATATGAGGATTGGTTTAGAACATTAAGACAAACCTCACCCTTGCACAGATAATTTATATGTAGGAGAAAGAGAGCTATTAAAACAAGTGAAGAGGAATACAAACATCAGGATAATGGTGATCATGTATTATTGAATTTACTCTAGTAAAATGTTGGAAATGTTGAATGACACTTTAACTTATGTTCGAGTCTCTAGGAATGAGATTAATGTGGCGTATGCAAAATTAGATCTGAATTTATTTGATTTACTATGCCAAGGCACTGTTACTGGAGAGACATTTGAATTTATTAATGTAACAAAACCAGTGATTCCAGCAATTTTTGGTATACTCAATATCCATAAAAAATATTAAAGATCCACCACTGAAACCCACTGCTGTGGCTAGTAGATCTAAGATATGTTGATTTTTATTGTAAAAGTTTGGTATTCTAAGGGACTCCTGGCACTAATTAGAAATGTTGAGTGAAATTCCATTCAGAGAAAATATTTTGTTTGTTATAATAGATGTGGTTAATTCATACTCTGTTATACCCCCATGATGATCGTTTGCAATATTTCCACAAAGTGTTATTAAAAGATATGAATTTATGCCACAGAGATATATTAGGAATCCAAACATTTCTAGAATTAGTTCTACAGAACAATTTTATTTATTTTGAGGGAGAGTAGTTGTTGTGTCTTTTGGCTTTTCCCAGTTAGGGGTCGCCATAGTGGAACTCCAGTCCACTAATGATTGGCAGTAGATTTTTACGTGCCGAGTTGCCGGCCCTGACACACAACCTTCAACGAAGGTACACCCATTCACGCATGTCTCCACACAAAAGACGCTATAGCTGAGAATTGAACAGGACAACGTCTTACTGTGAGGCGACAATGCTACCGCAGCACCATCACCGCACATTCATGAAATAAAAGGTGTAGCTATGGGACTGAGGTGTGCCCCCAATCTATGCAAATTTAGTATTAGTGGATTGGAAGCACAAAAAAGTATTTAATTCTCCTCTTTTCCACAATGTGTTCCATTATTTTAGATTCTTGGATGATATTTTAATTCATTGGAATGGAGATAGTACATCCCTTGTGGAGTTTGTAGATTATTTAAATGGTTCTATTTAATTTTTGAGATTTACCTATACATACAATATCAACAAGATTAATTATTTGGATATTACCATTTCTAAAGATATTCAAAAAGGAAAATCATTTTTTAATACTTATCGGAAGAAAACATATTCGAACTCCCTGCTGCATTACAACAGTTGTCATTCCTCAGTATCAAAAGAAAAATATAGTAAAAGGACAGATGGTCCATCTTTCAAGATTAGTATCTAAGAACAAGACTTTTGTTGTAGAGTTGGACAAATTAGTTGAGATATTCCAAGACAGAGATTATCCAATTTCTGTGTTGTTAAATATTAAGGAAAATCACGTCAGTCGCCCTGCTAGACAGGGGTCCAGGGAAGTAAATATTGTGGGAAAAAATAGCCGTGGAATTGTTATGGCTAGGCTTGTATAGGCCCTAGGGATGATAGCCTAGTACCAACCTATGAACATCATTAGGGGAAGGGGCAAAAAATTTGCCCTGATCATTAGAAAGCATACTAATAATGACAGTTTCCAAACAGTTGCAAAAACGAATAGAACAGTAAATATAAGTGAAAATGATAAAATGAGAATAATTGTTATAGACTATAATAGAGAAGCTTTGAAATTGGTGGTCATTTTGAAGAATACATGGGAAGTCATACCCCCCCAATATAAGGAGAAGTTAGGAAAGACTCCTCAAATTACATACAAAAAAGGAAATAAATATTAAGGCTATTGAAATACAATTATTGCGAGTCAACCAACAGTATATAGACTAAAATGATGAAATATGGCTGTTGCAAATATTGCAGTTAAATCAATGATGGTCCATATGTATTAACAGAAGGATTTTATAGAACTTTTACATGTCCAGGTAGATGCAGTTGCAACTCTAAAATGGTAATGTAGTTGGTCAATTATGTAGGTAAGAGAACCCGCACATTGAAATAAAATTTGTGAGTACCTATACGACATCAAAAAAGGTAAACACAGTAATGTCTTGTACAAAAACTCATAGGTTTGTTCATCTTTTTAAAAAATATATATCCTTTGTGATAGACAGGGTGAACATCTCCAAAACTGGAGGTGATTGTGAAACAGTTTTGAAACAAAAAGTATTTATGTGGCAGTTACACCTAAATGCTACAAAAAAGCTTGGATTAAACAATTCAGTATCACTACATAGCTAAAGTATATTTATTGATGATTACATTTTAATTTGTAATGTGCATTGTTAGATTTATTTTATGTTAATATTCACTAAGGTTGCTTTGGAATTTGTACATGTGCATATATCTGTTTAAGGAAGTTTGATTTGGTATGATTATTAATTGGAGGGACCAAATGATTGAGAACAGTATAAATTATGTATTTAAATTAATCTTATGATTGTGCAACTCTGATGAAGTCCATTTTATATTAAGGATGAAAGCATTATTCTGTTTTTCAAAAAATACATTTTTTTTTTATATTTTCTACAACTTTCTGATTTAATTTGAGTTAACTGAAGTTTGGTTATGCTCCAGAACAGAACGCTTGTGGAGTCCAAGGAGTGTGTTTGTGTCATTGCAGAAAATAAATGAAGCACATTTGAATTTCAGACTTCCTATCCTTCAGAAAGTATGATTATTCTAACAATTTCATAATGGTAATATTTAAAATTTTCCTGGTTTTGGCCCATTCTCCCCAATTATTTTTGGTTTTGTCCAGATTTCTTCTGCATAGAAGTTGATAGTTATGTTCCAAGATTTGCTCTTCTCGTGCATTTTCAGTCTTTTTTTCCTCCTGCATATTGGCAGTCAGCACTTCAATCTGCTCAATTCACTGGTTTCTCTCTCAGATTGCAGACAGTGCAGTAAGATGATTTGCCATTTTTCTCACTGTTGTGTGATGTTGAAGTTGGTATATTAAAGTAGTGGTGGTACTGTGGGGCACCGTGGCTTTCCCCCTGCAAAACTCAGTTTTAGGATTGTTCTTTTTTGAAGTGGTCCATGAGCAGAATGCTATTTGCTGAAACTGGTTTTGCAATAGTGAATATTCCATTTAATACAGATCGACCATTCAATACAGACCATATTTAAGTAATAGAATGAAAATAAACATCAAAAGGGAAACGTAAATGACCATCATTAAACACCAGGACTAATCAAAAGAAGAAACAACCAAGTCACATATCAATGAAACTAAATACACCTTAACAACCTAAACGTAAAGCAGAAGGAAACAGGGGCAAGTGTTTGTGTGAATTTGTACAACCATACATGGCTACACAAAACTATGGTAAAACAAATATATGATGCATAAATAACGAACAAAATCTGATGCTCCACGAGGAAACGCTGCAGCTCCGTGAATGATAAATCAAATAAATTAAAAAAGAGAACCAAGTGCAGCGAAAGTAAGGTTAAAATACCAAAGTTTAATTCCAGTGGGTGCACACAAAAGGATGACCGCTTTCACAATAATAGCTTCTTCAGATCCTTCTAAAAAACCCAGAAGTCTGCTCTTTATATAAATAAGCCAATTAACCAATCAATAGAAAATACTCATCTGCATTTAAAATATATAAAAACAAATAACTAATAAAAATATCTAAATATATATATAAAAAATGCTCATATGGCAAACATGTATATAAATAATACATCAAATCATGAACTACATTAAATAGTCTAAATAAAAAAATAAAAACACCTAAGCATGTAGTTAAGAGTGCATCTATAAATGATTAAACATGAACCAACCACACTGTATATGCCAAAATCCATAGTAAACAATATTCAAGGGAAAGAGGTGATTATACAAAGCCTGAATGGTTTTATCACCTATATTACTTATATTATGTGTAATAATAAAGGTAAATCAGCATTGGGACTAAACAGCGTGGATGTGTGAGGAACATCGAGATTATTTAACGTTCCTACGCTGTTTCAACTTAGGTTTGATTGAAGCTCTATCATTCAAACCATGGCCCCTATCTGCCTTTAGTGTAATGATCCAATCGGTCTCCTTGGCTTCTGTAAAGTTCATAATATCACCACCCCTCTTATTGACAGTGATAGTCTCCAATACCCGAAATAAAAAAGTGTGATCCCCATCATGGGAAACTACATGTCTCGCTAGAGCATTATGCAGAGTGCCCTTCCTCATGTGGTAGATGTGTTCCCTCATTCTGTCCCGTGACGGACGGTTGGTTTTACAAACATAAAAACTCAGGCAAGCCTGGCAGGTGGCTAAATATACCACATTGGATGTCATGCAATTAGCATCCACCCTGGTAAGAAAAGTAACATGATCATCCGGATGGGTGAATACCTCACTGCTATCTATAAAGGAGCAAAAGTTACAATGACCACAGGGTTTGGTGCATCCAATATTCATCATAGCCCTATCGAATCTGGGATAACATAGTAATAGCTTCAGATTACTCCTGTTCCTAAACAAAAAACCTGGTGTCTCCCCCACGATATGTTTCAGATCATCATCAACAAGGAGAATATCCCAGTGCCTATTGATGATTTCCTTTAAATGGGGTAAGTCAGAAGTAAGCAGGTGGAAAACTTGACAGGTCTATGGATCGTGTGATTTCCAGTCACCTCATACTGGCTTCTAGGTCCAACATATGGTGAACCTAGAGTGGTACGTAAGGTTTGTGCCTCCTCTAAGTATGAGGTAATCTCACCATCACTATATCCCCGGATTGATAATCTGTTCCTGAGGCTTTCTAACTCCGAAATAAAGCCATTGTTGGTAGGGTTGAGTCGCGAGGCTCTAATAGCTTGTCCTTTCATAATGTTCTTAAAAACAAAGGGTGGATGCATAATCGACCTTAATAACAAGGAGTTACAATGACAAGCCTTACGATGGACTCCCGTGTTGATCAAATTATCTGTTAGTCTCTCAACATATAGATCTAGGAAGTCAATCCTATGTGTTGAATGATTCATGGTAAAAGTAAGGAATGTGGTTAAACTATTCATAGTTGTTAACATTGATTCCAACTGTGATGATGTTCCATCCCAAAGAACAAAGAGGTCATCAACAAACCTTCTGTAAAACACTACGTGTCTGCAGAATAAATCATCCTTGAATAGAATATGCTCCTCCCAATGGGCAAGGAACATATTGGCGTAACTATTGGCACAAGGTGTGCCCATAGCTACGCCATCACGTTGTCTATAAATCTGATCCTGGAACATGAAAAAGTTGTTCTCTAAGACCAGTTCTAGGAAATGTACTATCAGATCTATGAGCACTGCAGTGTAATTACTATGCCCTTTCAGATAATGTGACACATAATCAAGCCCTATGTCATTGGGAAACACAGTGAACAAAGATTGGACATCAAAGGTAACAAAGATATAATTACATGACTGCCCTTGGTGGCCAACACATTCATATAAATTAATTAAGAACTGCTTGGAGGCCTTTAACACTGTAACATTATCATTCAACACACATCTCAGATGTTTTTCTACAAAGACTGATAAATGTTCAGTGGCCCAACCACGACCGGATACTATCGGTCTCATAGGTGGGTTCCCCTCATCTTTATGTATCTTAGGGAGTCCTTGTATAATTGGTATAACCAGTGCATGAATCATAAGGTATTCATATAACTCCTTGTCTATCAAATTACTTCTGAATATATCATGAAGTATATTACTAATGTAATTAACAACTGAATGAACCTCATCAATAAGAGTAGGTTCATAGAACTTATCCTGTAACATTAAGGTCATGGCCTCTACATAAAAAGACATATCCATAACCACGACTTTACCACCTTTATCAGCTGGTCTAATAATAATGGTGGGGTCATTCTGTAACTTTCTAAGACACTGACGTTCCTGGAAGGTCAAGTTATCTCTCCGTCTCTGTCTATTTGTTTTCAAATTAATATTATAATAGTTATATAATTCATCTTCAGTCAATCTAAAAAATGCTTCAACTAAAGGGTGCTGCATTGGTACATAATCACTCAAGTTTTTAAAAACAAATTCCCTGGTTTGAGAAAACTCTCCTTGGGAATTATTATGCATGAGTTTAAGCATTACATTCCTACAGAATAACTTCAAGTCCATGATAGTGTCAGTTAATCTGCTCTGACTTTTAGAAATAATTTAAGCCTCTATTCACAAGACTGATGTCATCAATAGTTAAATTGACATGAGATAAATTGTGTACTAGTTCTTGCTGTTCCACATTTTCTTTAAAGTCTGATGAGGTATGAAATTTCCTGATAATTTCCTCTTCTGTCTGCCCCGACTCATGGAGCGTGGTCTGCGAGGACCCTTCTCCATGCGTACGGGCAGAGGAAAAGTTAAATCCAAACTTGTATGGATATCCAATAACTATTGATGACATCAGTCTTTTGAATAGAGGCTTAAATTTTATTCCTAAAAGTCAGAGCAGATTAACTGACACTATCATGGTCTTGAAGTTATTCTGTAGGAATGTAATGCTTAAACTCATGCATAATAATTCCCAAGGAGAGTTTCCTCAAACCAGGGAATTTGTTTTTAAAAACTTGAGTGATTATGTACCAATGCATCACCCTTTAGATGAAGCATTTTTTAGATTGACTGAAGATGAATTATATAACTATTATAATATTAATTTGAAAACAAATAGACGGAGACGGAGAGATAACTTGACCTTCCAGGAACGTCAATGTCTTAGAAAGTTACAGAATGACCCCACCATTATTATTAGACCAGCTGATAAAGGTGGTAAAGTCGTGGTTATGGATATGTCTTTTTATGTAGAGGCCATGACCTTAATGTTACAGGATAAGTTCTATGAACCTACTCTTATTGATGAGGTTCATTCAGTTGTTAATTACATTAGTAATATACTTCATGATATATTCAGAAGTAATTTGATAGACAAGGAGTTATATGAATACCTTATGATTCATGCACTGGTTATACCAATTATACAAGGACTCCCTAAGATACATAAAGATGAGGGGAACCCACCTATGAGACCAATAGTATCCGCTCATGGTTGGGCCACCGAACATTTATCAGTCTTTGTAGAAAAACATCTGAGATGTGTGTTGAATGATAATGTTACAGTGTTAAAGGACTCCAAGCAGTTCTTAATTGATTTATATGAAATGTATTGGCCACCAAGGGCAGTCATGTAATTATATCTTTGTTACCTTTCATGTCCAATCTTTGTTCACTGTGATTCCCAATGACATAGGGCTTGATTATGTGTCACATTATCGAAAGGGCATAGTAATTACACTGCAGTGCTCATAGATCTGATAGTACATTTCCTAGAACTGGTCTTAGAGAACAACTTTTTCATGTTCCAGGATCAGATTTATAGACAACGTGATGGCGTAGCTATGGGCACACCTTGTGCCAATAGTTACGCCAATACGTTCCTTGCCCATTGGGAGGAGCATATTCTATTCAAGGATGATTTATTCTGCAGACACTTAGTGTTTTACAGAAGGTTTGTTGATGACCTCTTTGTTCTTTGGGATGGAACATCATCACAGTTGGAATCAATGTTAACAACTATGAATAGTTTAACCACATTCCTTACTTTTACCATGAATCATTCAACACATAGGATTGACTTCCTAGATCTATATGTTGAGAGACTAACAGATAATTTGATCAACACGGGAGTCCATCATAAGGCTTGTCATTGTAACTCCTTGTTATTAAGGTCGATTATGCATCCACCCTTTGTTTTTAAGAACATTATGAAAGGACAAGCTATTAGAGCCTCACGACTCAACCCTACCAACAATGGCTTTATTTCGGAGTTAGAAAGCCTCAGGAACAGATTATCAATCCGGGGATATAGTGATGGTGAGATTACCTCATACTTAGAGGAGGCACAAACCTTACGTACCACTCTAGGTTCACCATATGTTGGACCTAGAAGCCAGTATGAGGTGACTGGAAATCACACGATCCATAGACCTGTCAAGTTTTCCACCTGCTTTACTTCTGACTTACCCCATTTAAAGGAAATCATCAATAGGCACTGGGATATTCTCCTTGTTGATGATGATCTGAAACATATTGTGGGGGAGACACCAGGTTTTTTGTTTAGGAACAGGAGTAATCTGAAGGTATTACTATGTTATCCCAGATTCGATAGGGCTATGACGAATACTGGATGCACCAAACCCTGTGGTCATTGTAACTTTTGCTTCTTTATAGATAGCAGTGAGGTATTCACCCATCCAGATGATCATGTTACTTTTCTTACCAGGGTGGATGCTAATTGCATGACATCCAATGTGGTATATTTAGCCACCTGCCAGGCTTGCCCGAGTTTTTATGTTGGTAAAACCAACCGTCCGTTATGGGACAGAATGAGGGAACACATCTACCACATGAGGAAGGGCACTCTACATAATGCTCTAACGAGACGTGTAGTTTCCCATGATGGGGATCACACTTTTTTATTTCAGGTATTGGAGACTATCACTGTCAATAAGAGGGGTGGTGATATTATGAACTTTACAGAAGCCAAGGAGACCGATTGGATCATTACACTAAAGGCAGATAGGGGCCATGGTTTGAATGATAGAGCTTCAATCAAACCTAAGTTGAAATAGCGTAGGAACGTTAAATAATCTGGATGTTCCTCATACATCCACGCTGTTTAGTCCCAATGCTGATTTACCTTTATTATTACACATAATATAAGTAATATAGGTGATAAAACCATTCAGGCTTTGTATAATCACCTCTTTCCCTTCAATATTGTTTACTGTGGATTTTGGCATATACAGTGTGGTTGGTTCATGTTTAATCATTTATAGATGCACTCTTAACTACATGCTTAGGTGTTTTTATTTTTTTATTTAGACTATTTAATGTAGTTCATGATTTGATGTATTTTTTATATACATGTTTGCCATATGAGCATTTTTTATATATATATTTAGATATTTTTATTAGTTATTTGTTTTTATATATTTTAAATGCAGATGAGTATTTTCTATTGATTGGTTAATTGGCTTATTTATATAAAGAGCAGACTTCTGGGTTTTTTAGAAGGATCTGAAGAAGCTATTATTGTGAAAGCGCTCATCCGTTTGTGTGTACCCACTGGAATTAAACTTTGGTATTTTAACCTTACTTTCGCTGCACTCGGTTCTCTTTTTTAATTTATTTGAAATATATGATGCAGTTATTCACTCCCAGAAATAAAAAACAGCTACACTGTAAGTGATTTCCAGTACAAAAGTAACACTAAATTCTATATATCCTAAAAGGAAGAGAACCAAATGTTTACTTAGGGGTACTTGCCCCACATCCCCATATAATTATCTATACCAACTCAATGGTCAAACAAGAGTGGAGAAAAAGAGGAGATGGCATGTGATTTATTATCAGTGACTCCCAAAGTAATCACAGTTGATGCAATACATATTCAACCACTGTCATGGGGGGTGTATAATTTGGTCCCTAATAAGAGTGACAAGATAAGACAGAAAAGTAGAATACCAAAGAGTTGAATATGAAATACAGAATGCATAGAAAAATTTAATTATATATGATGGACTAGGTTTACTATCAAAATTATGAATGTCTATTTTTTGTTCACTGTATTGAATGTAAAATAACATTGGAAACCAAAACACTGACTGTTTAACATGTTCAATAGTCGATAACCAAGATTCGACATTATACATGTAAAAAACAGTCCATCCCATGGTAAATACACTCTAATATTTTCCTTAACTCCTTAGATATCCTACACATGTTTTGCAGAGAGGTAAGCCCCCAGAACCCCCCATACCCCCTGCTAACTATATATATCTTATATTGCACTACAGAGAGGGAAAGGGTACTTTTCCCGATCCCTACTGTAGTGCGATCTAAACTGAAAACAGTAACACTCAGAACAACAAACGCTATCTGTCAACATTTCAGAGTCAACAGGATTTTCTATCACAACTTTAAACATTTACACCTTTACCCTCAACCTTCTGAATGATGGTTAGGTAAGTTTCATAATTTTGATAGTAAACTGATGGACTATGCCATGCAGCTAAATCCAAGTTAAAAAGAAATAAAAGAAAATGCATATATAAAGCTAATATACTAAGAAAGTAAAAAAAGAAAAGTGCATATTCCCTATTATTACTGTTATTATTTATTCATTTGTTAATCAGTTATATGAATGAGTTCTTTTCAGACCCATTTCAGCCACAGCTTCATCCGTCAGTGGAAAAACAATTTAGTTTAGCCAGTCAACATGTTTTTGGAGACTAGTAGGAAACCAGAGTGACCTGAGAAAATCCACATATAAACATGGTGAATATTCAGAACTCCATATAGGTAGTTACCAGAAATCAATACTAAACTTCAAACCCTTAACCTCTGATGCAGATTTATAGCCAGTGTTCTGCCATGCTGCCCAAAATACTATACACCCTACTTTTATTAAGGCTAAACACTACAACTCCCAGGACTACCTCTCCTCCCTCTTGTAAAGGTTAGAATCTTATCTGCTCTTAAATTAATGAAAAATGCCCTAAATCTAATAAAAGTACCAATTTACAAAATAATCACAACCAGCCAATCAGCATTACTTGAATATCAGACATGAAAAATCTAAAATAATTAATATTAAATTGACTAAGTACAACAGCACATTACAATGCCAACCACTCTAGAAGCAACCTTAATTGCACCAAAGAAGAGAGCAATTTTTTTTCCTTTTATTATAGAGTTTATTTATTGTAGATATCCACCAGACAGGTTTACTCTTCCTTGAGGATGAGGATTTCATCCTGTCTAGTATTCCTGATTCCATGCAGTTATACAAATGCTCATATAGCACTTTGCTGTAGGTTTGGACATATGTGCCAGTTCCTATGGAGGGGGTG
The DNA here is from genome assembly GCF_019279795.1 of Protopterus annectens. Lineage (NCBI taxonomy): Eukaryota > Metazoa > Chordata > Ceratodontiformes > Protopteridae > Protopterus > Protopterus annectens. Next base: position 387,421,442 of record NC_056747.1, on the reverse strand, counting down.
GGAGCTGTGAAGCTGTTTATACCTTCCATCAGGAAGTTGTCATCAGCTTTGCAGAAGTTTTTTTTGTTTGACCCTAGCTAGGGGGGGGCAGGGAGATGGTGACTTCGAAAGTGACTGCTTTGTGGTCAGATCTTACCAGGGATGATGACACTGTAGGGATGTGTTTACCCATGTTGGTTAATACCAAGTCCAAGATATTTTCACTTCTTGTGGGGGTGTCAACCAACTGCTGCAAGGCATTTGCAATAACGAAATCAAGGAATCTCTGGGCATTTGTGTTTTGGCATGAGTGTTTCTTCCAATCTATGGTTGGATAGTTAAAGTCACCCAGGATCAGGGTGAAGGGTTGAATCTTGATAGATGTGAAGAGGTCCAGATAGGTGGAGTGGGCATCTTCAGTCAGAGTTGGAGGCTATAGCTAGCTAGCTATGATTTGAATAAGGGTCTTGTCAATTAACTGCACCTGGAGTGTTTCCTGTGCATCATACTGTTTGACGAACCTACAGGTGTGCATGTCTTATATATATATATATATATATATATATATATTGCAACTCCACCTCCTTTTGTTTTGCTGCCCATGGTTTTGGGTCTGAAAGAATGATTGGATGAGTAACCTGGTATAGCTAGGGTGCTCTCCACAGCTTTGAACCAGGTTTCTGTGACTGCACAAATGTCATCTTCTTCCAGGGTTAAGAATGCTTGCAATGAGTGCAGTTTCATGTTTCGACTCTTAGCGTTTAGCTGCAGGACCTTTAATTTACGTTTTGATGAAATTTTCATGTTGGTAGTTTTGAACTCATGGCATTGCCTAAAAAAAGGCACTATGGGGGAAGCAAGAGCCTTTGCCAGGAGCCTGAAGCCCAAGGGAGACAGATGCAGTCCATCTCTGGCAAAGCATCGTGGTTTGCAATCATGTCATCCCAGGCTGTCGAGTACTGGATCCCCTTGGAATGACACCAGAAACTAAGCCAATTGTTAAAGTTATACTGTGAGTCACTACTTTTATATGTATTCATGCTTCCACTTCCATGAGTTAAGTAATGTGGATGGAAGTCTACCGCATGCTAGCGTCCATGACATTTGTTGAGCCCTATTCTAACAAAATGGGCATTCTTGAACTAGTCTCATCAATTCATATGTTTCATTGGTGAGGGGCTATTTAACAGAGCAAAACTGTAGAACATTTGGGGTGCTGAAGTTCCTCCATACCCCCCCAAGGTTGTGTAGTCATGAAGTCAGTATATTTGGAAATGAGGGTATAGGAGCAGTGGCACTTTCCTTACTCTACAAAAGTGCTATTTTACCCTGCAAAATATGCTGTTTTTCTTATAGTCAATGGTGTATGATGCCACCTATTTCTTATCCAGTAGTGATGCTGCTTTGCTGTCCATGCATGGTAACTCTACCAATGTATGCAAGGAATGGTGCATGTGTGCCTCTGCACTTAGCTGTGCAGATATTTTATCACCTAAGCACCAGTTAAGAAGTCAAGATCTTTTCTCTATAGCTGGTATCTTTATTTGTAATATTTTGAGCATATAAACAGCAAGCTGGGTACTAAATTTAGACAACAACCTGCATTCTACAAATCTACTCGATGTTTCTTCAGATCTACTCTGTTGTGTCATTTTCAATGCCTGCTGAAATGAATTTACTGCTTCAGTTTAAATATTTTAATGCACCTGTTACCCGCAGCATATAAAATGTATTAAACTGTTAAATGACAGAGAAAGAAAATACAATATATATATATATATATATTATATATGGTAATTATATATTACATCGTAGTGCAGTACAGGTCCACCTTATTTTCAAAATAAATTTTCAATACGAGAAATCTGCTTTTCACTGTTGTTTGCAGAAAGATACCAGACTGCTTTTCATTGAAATTGAAATGAGACACTTTTAGTAATGCACAGAGATGCTTATTTATATTGACATTTATTTATAGAATAAATAATATTGCGAATAATTGTTTATGGTGATTTAGAAAATATAACAGAATGTGACACAGTACGACTAGTAAAACCATGTAGAATCCGAATACTTATAACATCCCTTGGGCAAAATCAGTAATGTCATTAAAGTAGTTTCACATAACATGCCAAGCAGCACTGTGACATTTGAACCTACTGACTATATGTCTAAATGATATTATACCAGCCAGAGGCTGTTGTGTTCAAACTATGAAATGAATTGATGAATTCATTTCTCGAGTCACTAATACTCAGCAGTGATCAACTTCCAGTACATAAACTTGCAGTCATTTGCAAAGCAAAGTAAGAAAGTTTCAGGAAAAAGAATTAAAGTCAGACTTAAAAGGCCTTCAAGAAGAGGAGGAAGGAACCGGACGAGAGCAGCAGTAAGTGGCTATCAAAAGGGGAGCCAGTTTATTAGAAGGATTTTGTTGGGCACATGCTCCCAGATACAAATGGAGAGTAATAAAGAATATTGCACACAGTGGCATCAGTTCAATTGTTAAATCAGAACAATTGGGAATTATAGTAAAGCATTCTCTGAGTGATATTCCTGTATCCCTCATACTTTGGGCACAAACCAATCCAAGCATACATAGGGCATAAAGATAAAATAGAGAATTGTTCTTGGAATCCCTCTCTATTTTTGCATATCATGTCTGTCAACATAATATGCAAAAAAAAAAAAAAAACACTAAAATATTTAACATACCTGGAGACATGATTCTTAAATGATTCCATCGCAGACAGAAGGCTTAAAAGAGTATGCTGGGAGACCCTGGAATGCTCATACTGATTAGCTCTTCTCCAAAAGCGGACTCTGCCTGTCAGCCAATAAATGCAGGAAGCTTCTGCCCTGATCCTTTTCCTTTGACATAATATGACCTCCCTAACTATCCAATGTGGTGGTAGTTTGGTCCAGTATTTATGTGAGAGCATGTATTTCTCCAATGAGTTCCCTACTTACTGCCCCCACTCGCCCACTAGTGAACAACATCCTTGGCCTTCCCCTCAAGCACAGTCTCTGGCTGCCATCTCACTTACCTGGCTTCTGTATGTGTGCTTTGTGCTCTTCCTGCTCTCTTATTTGGTGGCAAATGGTGACCCTACCAGTTACCTCATCTGTTAGTGACATAGTGATAGCAGTTTACAACATCCCCACCCCCCCTCAGTATTCAGTGGGGTTCTATCACAGCAAACAACCTGGTGATGAATAGCGAAACTCAAACAAACACATCTCCCCTCTTAGTTGTGACTAGAATTCTTTCCTCCTTACATATTTCTGACCACTCAAAGTCCCACTGTTACCCCCCCCCCCCAGGCACAAATGAAACATTACCCATCATTTATGGTATTCCAGTTTGGAAACTCGGTTTCCAATTTTTCATGTTTCCATTCAATAATTGCACCTCACTGGGCTGGTGTAGGCATACAACTCTGTATACTCAAGTATACTGCCCTTGTAGTGAATCGTATTCCCACTTCCTAGATCTCACCCCCAACATTCTCCATCCGATTTGAGGTATGATAGAGCCAGTCCTAGATCCCACCCTACCATTCTCTGCCAGACTTGAGGTATGATAGAGCCAGCCCTAGAGCCCACCCTACCATTCTCTCCAGACTTGAGGTATGATAGAGCCAGTCCTAGATCCCATCCTACCATTCTCTCCAGACTTGAGGTATGATAGAGCCAGTCCTAGATCCCATCCTACCATTCTCTGCCAGACTTGAGGTATGACAGAGACTTTACCTTGTCCTTCCTTCTCTTCCACTTGAGTTATAGCAAATTATTCACAACAGACTATTTTTAATCTTTGTCCTACAGCAAAATGGTGTCTCTACACTCCTCCTTTAATTACTGTAGCCTTTTTTAATTTTCTGGTTGCATTATAAACTACAATTCACAGAAATACCATAGAAGCATATATTAATCCTAATGAGCAAATTGGCACAAGTCATTTTTAGAATAAAGACCATTTACATTGACAAAATCAAGTACTGAAACAGTGTTCTGCAACAAAAGTTGCTCTGAAAGGTTGGAGTTTATAGCATAATATGCTGTAAGCTCTCTTAACACCAAAGGCCATTTGTTTTTTTCATAGCAAAGTACAACAGGAATTTATTTCACAAAATTTCATTTATTCTTCAGAATCCTGCTAAATATAAACGCCATGTAGAATATAGACATTTACCATACAATCAAATGTGTCTAATGTTGGGGATCTATTTTTCTTACCCAGTGGGGGATAACTCCTTTGAATTTTGTTGTCCTTTCAGCCTTTAAATCAATGTCAAGCCACTTAAAAATAATGGCAAGGATATCCTTACGCCTGTCTGCCTACCACATCAAATGTTTTCTCCAAATGTCCATATCAAGCTTTGTTCTTCAGTTGTCTAAATTGTCATTTTCCTGGTGTCACTGCAGTAGCAAATATCTGGTTTCAGAAATCTCTGTAAACAACACAGGACACATGTTGCCCATGCTTAAAGCTCATATCATCTTTATTTCTGATTTGTTTCTTTTATTTCTTGAACACCGAAGCATTCCAACTGACAGGGGTCAAATCTTGTACACATTAAGGAGGCCCCTTTCTCACTTTCTTTAGTTTAAAGAGAATAAACCTAACTGCTTCAGTCTCTACAGGTAGTTTAAGCTTATTGCAGTCAAACTAGACACTATATAACAATCACTGTGCTTCTCTTGGGCAAGGTTCATCTTTTTTTCTCCTCTCAATAATTCCAATATGTTTTATAAATACCCACCCACTAGGACTTCTGCTACCTTTTGTTGTAGTCTCTTCTGTAGAACTTAAGCTTGCATCTCTATTCCCCACATTTGCAGACTGTAAAAAAGAGGTAATATTTTCTCATCAGTCATCTTTAATTTCTTTGTATTATTACTTTTGACTGTGCTTAATTGCTTCAAATACATTAAAACACCATCAAAATTGTCTTTAAAGCTGTTGGATAAAGAAAATGACAATTACAGCTTAAAGATGAATTTTAAAACTCAAATTAAACTTGGAGTGCTTGTAATGATGATTATGTTAATTGCAAGTGACTCTGGTGGCAGAAAATCATAAGAACATACATAACTGAAGGCGAAGTGTGGTGTATTTTTTTCTCTGGGTAACCAGCAGTCCTTTTCTCTTTAGTCCTTAAAGCAAATTAAGTCAGAAGACAGCAACACAAAACTCTTCATGCGTTTGCCTTCATATGTCCACCAATAAAACAAAACATCACAAAAACATCTGTTCGCCAAAGACATTTAGTTAATAGAATCACTTAATAGGTTCTTAGGCTGGTACTAGGCTATTGGCCCTAGGGCCTATACAAGCCTAGCCATAACAATTCCCTGGCTATTTCTTCCCAGAATATTTACTTCCCTGGTCCATTTTATGTACTTTGGCTAACAAGGAGACAAACCATAGTACAGAAACCAAGTAATACCTATAAACTTCTCACTAAGTATTTTCCTGTCATGAATGAAATATGCCTTCCTCCTCAATGACTTTTATTTCAAGAAATAACTTTTTTTTACTTATCCTTTCCCTTGGAAATAACTCTTCCCATTACAGGTAATGCCAGGAAAATAACGGACACATATTACAGCCGTAGACCAGGGATGTCGCCAGTAACATGATAATAACCATCCTGACTTGCAGCAGTGTGAGCGAATGTGTGTGTGTGTGTGTGTGTGTGTGTGTGTGTGTGTGTGTGTGTGTGTGTGTGTGTGTGTATATATATATATATATATATATATATATATATATATAGAGAGAGAGAGATGGGAAAGGTTTTGTGCCTGCATATGTTATGTAGTGGACAGCCCTGGCTATCCTTCAATGTTGTTTCTTATAGCACTAAATAATGTATAGTATGGTAGCCATATCAGATCAGCAGGGGTAGCAGGAAATCCATCCAGCAGAGACAGAAAAGCCACGATACTTTTTATTATGCTTCTCCAGAGCAGCAATTCTTATCAAGCTCCATTCTGGAGTACTGAGTACAATGCAAGAGGTGCACATGGATAATGACATCTTTTCATGCAGTTGCCTGACACTGATAAGAAGGTTGCATAATTAGACAGCAGCTGCTCTGGATGTCAAAAGGTTCCAAATGAACAACCGCAACCCCTGCATTCTCGGTAATGACAATGTGCACCATGGCAAAACATCTGTAACTGAGCTTGAAAATTTACACCAATACAAAATTTCTGCAACTGAGCTTGATAATTTTCATCATGGCAAAATATCTGCAACTGAGCTTGATAATGTGCACCATGGCAAAACATCTGTAATTGAGTTTGATAATGTACACCATGGCAAAATGTTTGTAACTGAGCTTGATAATGTGCACCAAGACAAAACATCTGTGACAGAGTTTGATAATGTGCACCATGGCAAAATATCTGTAACTGAGCTTGATAATGTGCACCAAGACAAAACATCTGTAACTGAGCTTGACAATATGCACCATGGCAAAACATCTGTAACTGAACTTGCAGGTCTTTTAATGGATTCCATATTCCTAACTGCACTGGATGTACAGTCATTATGCAATGAAGTAATTAGTGACTTCCAAAAAGCCAATATCATTATTAAGAAGAACTTGGCTGATCATGGTGAAACTGGTTCTGAGTTCATGTCAGAGGAATGAAAAACAGAACATTAAATATTTTACATCTGTATTCAACACAAGCCTTGAATAAGCTAGCTGAAAATGTATAAAAAGTGTCAAGAATGTTCTTAAAGCTATAAACCTTAGTGGCAAGCCATTAAAACATGAGATAAAATAATCATCCCATTGATTACTGTAGTGCAGGTGCACTACTACCAGCAATGTGCCATAAATGTTATTCTGAACAGGTATTTGCACTCCCTGTTGTGACGCCAAATCTGCAGATGGATGCACAACATATAGTTTCAATGTATAATTGAGAGTGAGATGTTTTATCAAAAAAGAGAGTAATAGCCAGAGACTAGATAACTGAAAAATGACAAGTTGGCCAAAACCATTGATGTTGGGTGTCACAAAAGGAAATATTGCCAGCCCACCTATCTGGAATTTTGTAAATAATTCTATATCATTTGTGAATATTGATATGATTTATACAGAACTGTTTGTTATCTACTGAGTTAAATGCAACCTCAGCATGTCCTGCTGGCGTAGAATAGAAATGTATATGAAGTATTGTAATTGTGCAAATGTATATGTTTTAATAGTAGAAACTGGGACATAAAAGGTTAACTTGCAAAACTTCAAGAAAATAAGTTGAAATTAAATTGTTTTATGATTGTACTATAAAAGTTATCTGTCAGTTTCAGTGTATCTGAGGCACAATGTCTAGAGCTAGAAGTTTTTGTATCGTCTTGGAAGAGAAGTAATTCCTAGGTTAGACTTAGACACAGAATTTTATAATTAGGCAATGATTAATTTGCTACATGATTCTGAGACGTATACTGTACTGAATGCAATGGAATTGAATGACTTAAGAAATGTGCATGCTGAGTTTTATGATATGCTATTATGCTCTACCATTGATATTGATTTATATAAATTTTTGCTAGTGGATTTACCTACTATACCGGTATTCAGGGGTCTACCAAAAATACATAAGGGTCTCAATGAACCTCCTATGAGACCCATTGTATCAGGAAAAGGCTGGTTATTGGAACCAGCATCCATTTATGTTGAGAAGCAATTAAGATCAATTGTGAACAGTACTACAACACTAATAAGAGATACCAAAGATGTCTTAGAATGTTATGGTAGTTATGTTAATCAACCAGATACAAGTAATGAAACTGATTTACTGGTTACTTTAGATGTTGTTTCATTGTTTACATGCATTCCTAATATGGTAGGCATGGAGTATTTGAGGCTATTTTTTATTGAAAATGAAACACCGAGATTTTTGGTGATGAGAGTCTTGGCTCTTTTGGAATTGATACTCACCAATAATGTGTTCTTATATAATGACAAGTATTATTTACAGAGAAAAGGGGTTGCCATGGGCACCCCATGTGCAAACTCATATGCCAGTCTTGTATTGGCATATTGGGAGTACACCTACATAATAAGGAATGACATCTACAAAACGAAGATAACATTTTATAAACATTTTGTGGATGATGTCTTTCTTGTTTGGAGTGGCACTGAGATAGAACTAGATGAATTTATCCAGTATATAAATGGAACAACAAATTTTCTTAGGTTTGAATGTAAGAGCTCTAACAATAAAATAGAATTTTTAGATGTTCAGATTCAAAAGAATGGTAGAGAGGTAAATTCAAAGCTGTATAGAAAGGATTATTGGAAAAATAATATCTTGCATTGTACCAGCATGCACCCCAAACATATTTTTTCAAATATTATAACAGGACAAAGTCTCAGGCTATCTCGCCTGACTACAAATGAAGGTGTCTTTGATTGTACTAAGGAGGTTTTGGCCCAGAATTTGACATCTAGAGGTTATAACTCACATGAAATACAAAAAATATTTCAAGTTAATGAGTGCACCAGGAAAAACAAAGGCAGACCATATTTTTACAATTATATGAATGTTGATAGAAGCTTACAGACTGTAAATAATAATAAGAATGTACATGCATATAAGAGACTTACTATCCATTATTCCAATCAGAATTCTAAGATTAAGGAGGTAATCAATAGGAATTGGAATATTCTAATGAGTGATGAGAGGATAACACAGATAGTAGGGGAGAGACCAAGTTTCTCATATAAAAATACCAAATCTTTGAAGAGACTATTATGTTATGAGAATAATAGTAGAGATTTGGTTAAATCCGATAGAAAAGGGACGGTACCATGCAGGAACTGCAATCACTGTAGCTTTATGTCTAATATGAATAATTTTAGACATCCTGATACTACACAAATATATGATTTTAATTTCTATGCAGACTGTAAATCACGTGATGTGGTGTATGTTGCTGTGTGCCAATTATGCTCATGTTTTTATGTGGGAAAAACCAACAGGAGTTTTAAGGGAACGAGTTAGGGAGCATATTTATGCTATTAACAAAGAAAATGAAACAAATGCCCTAGCTTGTCATGTATTGCAAAAAGGCACTCAACACACCTTTAAGTTCACTGTACTTGAGTTAATAAAGAAGTCTAACAGATTGGGAAACATTAAGAATTATACTGAAGAAAGAGAGAATAAATGGATAATAAGACTACAAAGTTTTAAGGGGCATGGTTTAAATGAAAGGGTCACCCTAAAACCCTTCTTAGCTGCTCGTTCATATAAGCATTAGTTTGTTTTTTAATTATTTTAAGAGCATAAAATATTTATTGGTGCATTTTTTATATATATTTTTTGTATACAGATTTTTGTATACATCTCTTGCCACATTTATATGTGTTTTTATTGTTATTTTATACATAGGTACAGGAGATATATATATGAGGGTATTTTTTAGGTTCTTCCTTTTAAAGAAAATCTTTTAATTGGTTCAATCATTAAAGACTTAATTGTTAAGGTGTGTCTATTTGAACACTATATATAGTTATTCATTTTGTATAGTAGTTATTGAAGTCTGAAGAAGCATTCTGGCAACGTGAAAGCGCTTACTTTTACTGCAGTGGAATAAAGAACAGTATTTTTAAGTGGTCGTGGTGAACCTCTTTTTGTTTCTTGGATACTGAATTCCTAGGTTTAGCTGCAGAAGTGTTTTATTGTTTTATGACTTTTGGGATCTGCAAGCATCTGAGATATATATTTTTCACACAGAGATGCTAAATTCTCTGTTAGTTTCTGACAAAAGGGGGTTTAGCCTGGGAACTGAAGTCAGGTGACAAAAAGTGATGTCATCCAAGCTAAGAACTCTCTGAGAGAGAGACTGGGCATTTTGTATTTTGCCTTTGACCTGGAACGTCCACTCACCACCACCTTCTGCACTTACCTAGATGTAAGTAAGTCTAGGGTACAGTAATTTCTCTTTGATACAGTTAAGAATATAGTGAAGTATAGCATAGATGTTTTCTTTATTTATTTGAGACTGTCCTGCAATGTTTTTTAAATATTTCCTGTGATTTTGAACTCTGAAGTAACTGTTGAGTATTGTCTTGTTCTTTTATTATTATTAAACATATTTAAACATATCTTTGTGGCTGATATTTGTGAGACATATTTAAGCTCTTACAGTACTTGCACATGTATTTGGTGACACTGTACAGGCCACTCCTAAATAGCCTTGCTCTTGGTCAGACTACAGTTTGGATTATTAGTAACATTACACAGTAGGCTAGGACACCCTTTGTTAAGGGCCTTAGAGTAGCTGATAAAGAGTTGGCTGGTGGCAGCTGAAACTACCTTATAGACTGGGCAGAAGGTGGCAAAGCTAGTAAACCTGTGCCAGCCTTCCCCAGGTGTGTGTGGTGTGTGTTTGTATATAAATCAAATCTCAAAGTGTGTGTGTGTGTGTGTGTGTGTGTGTGTGTCATCTGCTTGGGCTGGGAAATGAAGCACTGGTTGGACAGAGAGGGTTCTGGAGGTCTTAGCTTGGCCACTCAGCTGAGCTCTCAACTCTATAGCTGTATCAGTGGGGAGTCTTATTGGGGATCTAGAGAAAGAGGGAAAAACAGCACCAGACTGACTGTGATCTCTGTGTGCTCTTAATGGAAATTGAATTTTACTGTGTGTGTACTTTCTCTACTGCTGCCAATGTTGAGGACTGAGGCTCCCTGACTACTGGGACAGTGCAGGGATGTCACATGAGGTATGATACATGGAGAGGTCATGTAACTAATATGGGGCATGGTATACAGCAGATGACATGCAAGTGATGAGGAACATGGTACATGGAGAGGTCATGTAACTGATATGTGGCATGGTATACAGGGAAGGATATTCAAGTGAAAGAACATGGCACATGGAGAGGTCATGTAACTAATATGGAGCATGGTGTACAAGGGAAAATATGCAAGTGATATGGGATATGGTACATGGAGAGGTTATGTAACTGTCACTAATGATATGGATTTTTTTCTCTGTCTCTCTTCTGTATGTTAAGAAGCAATGGATCACATGATTTCATAGTAGCTAGTTTCTCTGAATCCAGTTGTACTGATCCACTTAATCTACTACTGCAGGGGTCATCCCTGTGCTCGATGGGTATATAAACAGAATAAAGGCACATATGTACCCCATGCCTGTTTATGTTAGTGTGCTCAGTCTTCCCTTGAGGCAGCCACAGTATGTGTCTCGCATTGTACTTTTCTGTGTAAAGCACTGCTATGGGCAGAAGTGGAAACAATGTTTGATTTTAGTGTAATTTTCCCTTCCTTGGCCACCTGCAAAAAATGCTTTCATTTGTTACAGTGTTTCAATGATAATGGCTTTCTTTGCCATTGGCTGTACTTTTTTTTTTGTTTCTTTAGTGATGGGTTTGGTGACTAGGATTTCATTTAGATGACATGAATCTCAAAAGTGAAGAGTGAGGGGATGTAGTGTATACACACTGAACTATATATGACCATGTACATGGTTATTTCTGTACCACACCATTCAAACATCTTTTCCAGTATTCAAAGGTCACAGGAAACTCCCCCCAAATTCTGAGTATTTATTATATAATGGAGATATTTCACTATACTGTGCAAATACACAACTGTCATCTTGACCTCTCCATGTTGGTGGAACCTGTGTTTAGTTCCTTACTTAACTGACCCACTGCAGTTGAGTTATGACATGCTATCATATTTACACTGATGCATACATCAGTGCATTTAGAAATGTTTCACATAGAAGTAAAGTAGATGCACAACTGACTATATAATGAAAAATAAAAGGTAGGTTACATTTGTGTGTGTGTGTGTGTGTGTGTGTGTGTGTGTGTGTGTGTGTGTGTGTGTGTGTGTGTGTGTGTGTGTGTGTGTGTGCGTGTGTCTGTCTGTCTGTGTGTGTGTGTGTGTGTGTGTGTGTGTGTGTGTGTGTGTGTGTGTGTGTGTGTGTGTGTGTGTGTGTGTGTGTGTGTACTACTTAAAGCTACTGCAGTAGCACAATTTCCCTTAACTAAGATGCAGTAACCTGAGAAGATGTTGGTGAGGTAAGTCTCATTTATAATAGTGCTATGAATCACCTCAAAGAAATTTCAGTTATGGTAAAAAAATAAATAAATGGGCATATGGGGGAATGAGAATGTGAGGAGAGCAAAGAGAAGTAGGATTGTAACATATAATGTTGCTTGTCTGTCAAGGCAGTTATGACTTCGAGATCTGACAGCCATGGAGAAAAACACCAGTAAACCAGTTACCAGTGGGATACCACAAGAATCTGTTCTGGGTCCGATACTGTTTGGAATCTATTTCTCTAAAGTTCAGGTGAGAGTAAATGTCCTGTGGCTTACCAGGATTGCAGATTACTGTAAACTGGGCACAGTCATACAGTCCCCAATGATGTTAGCATATTATAGAGGGGACTGACACATACAAATGATGGGCGCCAAAGTAATGGACTAAAACTAAACCCAAAAAAATGCCTCATTATCCCCTTTGGCAAAGTAACAGCCTCTGCTAATTATGATACAAATAGCACTCCCCTAAGTTCAAACCCAGTGGCGAGAAACTTAGGAACATAGGTCAATAGTCCATAGTTGTAAGGAAAGCCTTCTACATTGTGCATCTCATAAACAAGGACACGGCATCCCAGACTAAGGAGGTTATAACTCCACTGTACTCAACCTTTATCAGACCACTAATTGAGTACAATGCTCCCTTCTGTATGTACCTCACCAGACACCTGCAGCAGATGGAGAGACCAAAGAGGTTTCTAACCAAGAGAATCTAGAGCGTCCAAAGTGTGACCTACATGAAAAGACTGAAAGCCCTGTCACTATACTCTGTATCAAAAGGCAGCTGACAGTGACCTGTGCCTAGCCTACAGAGTAGTCTCTGACCCTGCTTTATATCTACAAATCAAATGGGACAAGAGTCACTCACTCCAGGGATCTCAACCTAGCCTGTGGCATTAGCAGAACATGTTGGCAAGAGAAATATATCTCCCGAAGATTGCCACTCCTCTGGAATAAACTCCCACTTCACATGAAGCAGAGCTCTTCAATGACCCTATTTAAGCACAACCTTGACAACTGAATGGGGAACCATACAGGGGCGGCTCATGCTACTGGGCTCCAGGACTGCAGCCCTCCCAGCTATAAACAAAGAAGAAAAATAAAAAAATGAAAATAAAAAATAAAAACATGTCGCGGAACATTGCGCATGCACACTCGAGGCATTTCTGGACTGCTGGTGAACTAGTCTGGAGCATGCACACAGAATCCAGACTGCCTCACCAGCAGTCCGGATTAGGGAGAGGGCATGCAGAAGCATTATCGCAGAAGTCTATGCAGTTACAACTGCATAGACTTGATGGGGGATCAGACTGCAACATCCACAGGCTGGGTAGCACCCAGCTTGCTGCTCTCGCGGGAAGGACTTGCCATCTAGCCCATGACAACGAGAGCAAGTCCTTCCTGCGAGAGCAGCTTGCTGCTCTCGTGGGAAGGACTTGCTCTCGTTGTCATGGGCTAGATGGAAGGGGTGGATGTTGATTTACAGACAGAGGCTAGATGGAAGGCTGTGGTTGTTACGGATGGACTTTGACTGCATTTATGAGGCTAGAAGGGCTGTGGATGTTATGAACAACTGGGATAGACTTTGGTTTGGATGCATTTACAACCTGAGGTAAGGAATACAAAGGTGCGTGTGTGTAATGCCCCAAGTGCTATATGGTGGTGACCACTTGAAAACAAAAAGTAAACATCCGAAAACACTGAGGATATTAACACCTCACATGATTCCCTTATAACTAGACATGGGTCCAATGCCACCATAATGAACAAAAGCATCAGTTTGTTTTAACATTCAGTTTAAGAGCTAAGGAAATTATGGGCATTCTGAAAAAGAACTGGAACCTATTTACAACAGATAGAGAAATTGCTCAAAAAGTAGGAGTATCTCCACTGATCACATATAGGAGGGGTAAAAACTTGAAAAACATTCTAGAACGACAGTACACATAGGACTGTAGGTATGTCGAGATGTGAGATGTGCAATTACTGTAGATATATAGACATTGGTAATAAATTTGTGATCAGAGATAGAAACTACACACTTAAAAACAAATTTAACTGTAATTCAAGATAGGGTGGTTTATATAGCCCAATGCCAGACATGCCCAGCTTTCTATGTGGGCAAAACCAATAGAAGATTATGGGATAGAATTTATGACCATATGTATGCAATTAGTAGATGCAAACAAGATAACACCTTGGCAAAACATTGTGCAGAGAACCCCATTCACTCATTCAAGTTCAAAGTAATTGAACAAATATTGGACCAGGAAAACAAGGTACAAACCATGATAAGAGGAGGCTCAAAATCTTTACTCTTAGAGAAAACAGAATTATTGTGGCAATTGAGACTTGATGCATGTAGGTCACCAGGTTTAAATGAACTATATTCAATAACTTGTATATTAAAGTTAAGAAACTGGTTAAGATAATCGGTAGAAGCAAGTACAAGGTAGAAACAAAACAAAAAACATTCCCCTCTCTTTAAATTTACACACTAGTGTACATGGTGGTGGCATCGTGAGTATAGCATGGTCATTACCAATAATCACACACCATATAAGAACATATTAAACAAGAGTACCTATATTTAATCTACTATATCATTTTACTGTTTGTTCACTTTTTACTCAGAAAGCATACAGAATAAGTGCAAGTTAAAGTAGTATGGCAGAGATACTGATAATTTGGAAGTAATATAACGCACAAACATACAAAGTGCGAGTTTACCAACGAAAATCACAGATAAGCCACCGGGTTACATTAACAAAATGTCGCATAGTGTTCACACAATTCAGTAGGGTTTTTCAATTTCTTTTTAATTTTTAACTGACAAGTTTTAATTTTCACAAAGTTTTATAACATTGTATAACGTTGTTGAATGTTTTTAACACTTATCATACATATTTATAACACTGACATAAACAGATGGTTTATTTAAGCTTGTAAAGTGTTAATTTTAAGCGGAACTTTAATCATGTGACTTTAGCATCACATTTAAAGTAACGCACGAATGGTGTGTTAGCATCTGAAGAAGTCTGTTAATCGTTCCAGACGAAAAGCACTTAATACTACACCAGCTTTATTGTTTCAATTACTTGTTGTGGTTCGCAGCAGTCATGCTGCATTGTCGTGTCTGCTGTTTATTCATTAAACATCTCATCTTGGTTTCACATTGGTGCTGCTCCTGTGGCGTTTTTGTTTATTCAGCTATATGGTGGTGGGTAGAGAACAGGCTTGAACCCTGTACCTTGGGCCCAGGTGGCAAGAGCCTGAATTCCGTACCCACCACCATTTGTAAAAGATGTGCAGATTTTTCCCTCCTACTTGTTCTGTTCCTCATAAAATCTGTGGTTTCTGTATTTTTGTGTCCTTACAAAGTCAGTAGTGCATTAGTGCAGTGATTGCATTGTTGCCTGACAGCTACAGGTTTTCTGGTTTGATTCTTGGCTGGGGTGCCTTCTGTGTGGAGTCTGCATGTCCTCCCTGTGTTTGTGTGGGGTTTCCTCTGGGTGCTCTGGTGGGGTCCCTATCAATTGATAGAAAGCTCATTTGATATAAACTCATTTCACTGACACCATAAGATAGAAAGCTCAAAACACTGAAAACTCATTTGACTGAAACTCAAAACACTGAAAATGCTATATGCCCTTTTCCTCACAGTAGTTCAATCCTGGGGTTAGTATATATAGTTGGGGGGTGTGGGGGGCAGAGCCCCCCACATAGTTTATGTAAATATTGTTTTCTCCAAACAATTATTCATTGTAGTTATAAGTATCCATGTGTAGGGTTTTAAATGTATAAAGTATGTGGGGGGCATAGCCCCACACATCCGCCCAACTATATATACTAACTCCAGGATCGCACTACCATGGGGAAAAGGGCATATAGCATTTTCAGTGTTTTGAGTTTCAGTCAAATGAGTTTTCAGTGTTCTGAGCTTTCTATGTTTTGGTTTCAGCCAAATGATTTTCCATCAAATGAGTTTTCTATCATTTGATAGGGACCTGCTCTGGTGTCCTCCCATCCCATCTTACAAAAACTTGTGTCTGTCTGGAGTGTTTCTCCCTGAGCTTCTGCTGAAAATTGGCTTTTGTTCCAAGTCAGACTTTTCTGGTTAACAAATGTTAAATAAAAATGACAAGCATTTGAATTTCAGACTTCATATTCTTCAGAAAGTACATGGTAACACAAAAGCTTTTATTCTAGCAATTTTCTAAGTTTAAAAGATGGATATTTGAAATTTGTCCCTATTTTTGGGACTGTATTCCCCCATTATTGGCTTCGTCCAGGTTTTTTGTGCTAAGGTTGAGAGCAATGGTAAGAACTGAATTCACTGAATATGTTTGGGGCTGTATTCCCCCATTACTGGCTTTGTACACATGATTTTTGCTAAGAAGTTGAGAGCTATGGTGAGAACTGATTCACTGAATATGTTTGGGGGCTGTATTCCCCCATTATTGGCTTTGTTCAGGTGTTTTCTGCTAAAATGTTGACAGCTATGGTGTGAACTGGATTTACTAAATGGTAACCATTTAAGTTTCAGTCTTCCTCTCTTTCACAAAACAGCTGATTTGGCATAGTGGTATGTTGCTCTGACTGTTTTGCACATGGTCCTGGGTTCAAGACTTGGCAGTGAAATGTATGCTGGTAACACAGCATTTTATTCTAGCAACTTTCCAACATTATACAAGCAATGTTTAAAATGTGCCCCTGGTTTTTGGGCTTTTGTCCCCCCTCCCCCAATAAATGTTGGCTTTTTCCAGATTTCTTGTGCTGCAAAGTTCAGAGATACAGCCGAGTGATTAGATTTTACAAGGAGCTGAAAACTGCAGGGGAGCAAAAGTTTAGTGCTGCTTATGCTGAGTCTGCTTGCATTGTTAATAGCACAACAGCTAGTGTACTTGTTTTTGATGCAGAAGGCTGTAGGTTCTACTCCACAGTAGATAAATGCATTGCTGATACTGTACTGTGTTGCAAAGGGGGTGGATGCTGCACTCCTTTTTAGTGAAGATACCTAGTAACTATGAACCTGTTATCAGTTTGCCATCCATTCCCTATTGCAATATTACTAGCTTATCATTTTTTTAGTGTAAGATAGGCAATTTATTCCTCAAGGGCAACAGGCACTTTATGTGTAGACAAAACAATGAAATATAAAGTTGTTTGCTAGCAGCAACCTCTTCATTAGTTACAGATCTATTTAATGTGGAATTATTTAGATGACTTTTACTTCTTCAGAGATTGTGCATATATACTGATACTTGTGGACTGTAGAAGTTTGAGTAGACTTTTATGATGGAAATGTTCTGAATTGGGCAGTTTTGTCATTATTAGTGCATGCATTTTGTTTCATTGTTTACTGGAAAAATATTCAAAACAATAAATTTAAAATGCCCTCTACAACTGTACTGTATTGTACAAGGAGTATAGTACAAGGAGTATAATTTAATACAATCAGGAAGATGTATCAAAGAGCATGTGTATGTTTTGTGTCCAAGGGGCCTGTGATTTGAAAACAGCCCAAACCCAAAGTTAATCTTTATCTGCCACTGGCAAAATGTATTTTCTTTGAATGTGAGTTTCAGTGCTGTTTCAATGAATGTGAGTTTCAAGGGCAGAGAAGTTTTAATGCTAAGTCTGTTTTCATTGTAAGACTGCACTGCTTTGTTTAGCAGATATCTAATAGTGTTTGCGCTCTAAAATGCAAAATAAAACTTTCAAATGAAGTCCAAATCATTGCAGAAGTAAAGCAGTATGCACATTAGTGTTTATGGTAAATGGGGTGAAATAGCCAAGTAATGGTTCATTGGAATAGCTGCAGGGGGGAGGCTCCATTCAACCATGATTTTGTGAGGGGAGAAGGGCAAGACAGCCCCGGCTGAAATATGCCTCTCAACTGTCCAGATTTTTGCAGAATGAATAGATGTTTGCTTCTTATTTTTGGTTTGTTCCTCATAAAATTAGTGGTTTTCTGGCAAATCATTTAGGAATTAAGTCACTAAATAATGACAGACACTGAGTTTCAGACTTCATAACCTTCAGAAAAATGCATGCTAAAGCAAGACCTGTTATTCTATCAACGGTCTCAGCTTATACAAAAGCAATTTTTAGTAGTGTTTATATGTTCCGCCAATATATTTGCCCTTGTCCAGATTTCCTGCATTAACAGGTTGAGAGGTACGTGCAAATAAATTGCTTTATAGAATTAGGCATATCCAAACCTCTCAACTGTTCCCAATTTTGGCTCAAAATGTTGCTCTTCCCCTAATAATCCCTCTGCAAAATAGCAATTTTGGAAGAAAACATGAAGGGTTTACAATTATTAAATAACTGTAATAATCAGAGTTATAGATTACTTTTATTTCAGACATGCATGTGGATTCTTTTGTCAGCTGCTCAAGTTAGCAGTACTAATACTAAAAAAGTGTCCCTTCTTAGACAGGTTCCCAGCTGTATTGTGTGGCTATTTTATATTTTTGCATCACATTTTTGGTCCGTTTTTCATAAAATTGTGTTTTTTTGGCATATTAGTGGCAAATCATTAAAGACTGAAGTTAGAAAATAATGACAGACATTTGAGTTTCAGATTTCATACCCTTCAGAAAATTCATACTAATGTAAGACCTACTATTTTATTATCTAAGTTTATAAGAGCAATATTTAAAAATTGCTCTTATTTTTGGGCCTTTGTCCCACTTCTGTGTATGGCTTTGTCCAGATTTCTTGCTCTGACGTTGAGAGGTATGACAAATGTGTCAGGGCCATCACAGTCAGCCAGAGACATTTCAAATTGTGACATACTTGTTGCACCCCACTCCCCCATATAGTGACTATGGATGTGTCCAAGCAAGGCAAGGAGCAGTTATGCAGTGTAAATGTGCAGAGTATCCCCCCATCCAAGGTAGACACAAGTACTACAGTGGCTTTTCATCTGTCCTTGATTTTACAGAATTTTCTGGTTTCTGTCATATTTGTATATTGTTGCTTTATGCTTATTATTATTCAGAAAGTGCTTGTTGCTCTGTGTTTAAGTATCAATGCTTTAATGACCATCAGGTAAGCTTGTCTGAGATTGTAAGATGCAAGTAAGTTGTAATAAGCATACTGTTAAAGAACTGCCGACATTGAAAGCCTTTCTGTTGTTGCCATGCAGAGAATACTTACATAACTAGATAACATATAAGCCTTGGGTATTGAAATGCATATGACAGTATTTGTAATAAAGGACAGGATTACATTATTTAAGAAGCTCATTACATTTGTTGAAGACTTGCAGTCATCTTTGCAGGCTTTACCTGGAAACTAAACAGAATGCCAATCTTTTGTGTGTGGTCCATAACCTGTGCAGTAATCTTTTAAGTAATGTATGTTGAGCTTGTTTCTTGTTTGCTTTTCATTTTTTACTTTGCTCATGTTTTCCCCATGAAACAAGTAGATAGTTGTTGTCAGGCAGCAGGTCTTTTTTGGATAAGAAACATTTTTACAAGTGGGGGTATCACAGAGATTGCTACTTTCAGCATGTTACTTGGTATTTTAATAAAGGTGAATATAAATTATAATTAGAACTACAGTGCAAGGAGAAGTGGTTTGAGTTGAGTGCTGTTGTTTTTCTTATACTTGATTTTGACTGGCATTCCAGTAATGTATTTAAAAAGTAATTTATTTTTTCATGCCTCACAACCTTTTTGTTTCCTTCTAGATATTAAGTAAGCTGCCAATGCATTGAAATATTTTTTTTTTCTTCAACACTTCATTTTGTCTTGATTAGACTGTCATAATGATGGTTTGGCACCCAGAGCAGCGTATTTAATTAAAGTTACAGTTTTTGTGGCTTTAAGAATAGCTCCTCCCCTTTCTAGTTGGCCACACCCATTCCCATTAACCCCACCCATTCAGCTATCTCCTGCAGCCCCCCTTTGATTTGAAGTCACCAGCCACCACTGGAACCATAAATTCACCCAGGGGGCAGCACCTATGCCTCTCATGGACAGGGGCGGTCGATGCTGATCATTGAATCACTCTGCTAACAACGACTACCTAATTATGGTACTACACTGCTAAGCTTGTAAAGGCCCTAGGGCCATTAGCCTAGTAACATCCTGTGAACCTATGAGCTTGCAGAGGACAAAGTATTTTCAAATATACTAGAGAGGAGGAACAGGTGGAAACCTGAAATAAGCCCAATTATAAATGAAGGGGATTAGGTCTAGCAGTCATGCTAGCCCAGTAACATGACACTAGGCAATATGTCTGTGAAACTGGAAGAAGCACTGTAATGGAAAGGCTCTAAGGAGAAATGATGAGACCAGATGACTGAGGGATGTAAGGAACAAATTGCCAGAGCTAGATAATGTGTCCTCCAATTTGCTTGAAGAGCTGACTGTTACACTGGCAGAGTTAATGGGGAGGTTTGTTCAACCCTTCTCTACAGATGATCTGGATGCAAAGAAAACCAGAAAGCTTCTAATGCTACACCTTCAATTTCCTGGCAAATAATGGTTTTCTGCCTCAGAAACAGCATAGCTTTACAAAGAATAACCCATTATATTAATCTTAGCCAGTATTAGGACTAAGGCCCACAGCAGAGATGACTTCATGGCTGTACCCTGTATGTTGTGCACCTGGAATATAGTACATCCTTGGATTTAGCTAGCTTCATAATGTAGGGGATTAGACACTGGAGAGAAACTAAAGAGCTGGAATAACTGGACAGTGGATAAAAAAAAACGGCAAGGAGAATTATCTAATAACAACAGAACTGCGATACATAGCATACTGCAAGACTCTGAGCATGCCTTAGAACTGTTATTTCCTGCGTACATGGCATACTGAAAATTATGTGGCAGTTAGCACACAGAATTGATGTTATTTGCTGTAAACAAACTTCATCCTCTAGTCCAAGGTTTGATTCTCTCGGCTTTCATTTAATTACTGTCAGTGACAGATTATGTGTACCTTCAGCCATGAGCTGCTTTCAAACAATGTCCCAATAGATGCACACATTTTTTTTTTGGGGGGGGGGGGGACCATGCATGCACACTTTTTTGGATTAATCTTCCTGAATGTGTAGTTACCTGCCAGATTTGTATTTATTGTTTAATAGAGCAAACTATGTGTTAGTGTTTTTAAATTTCCAGCTAGAAGTGAAGCAAAATTTAATAGCCAGCATTTTCTTCCAAATCTCCAGTGCCATCAAAACCCAATGTAAAGAATAAAATCAAAAGCTGTCTTTACTTTCCCAGGCCTCCTTAACAAGACTAACCTATTCACCTATTGTTAAGATTCCCTTACCATTTTCGAAACACGTTCCTGCTTATTCACCTCCTCTACCCCAAAACCTACAACTAAAATTTCCCACCCCAGTAGCTTACTTTCAAAGCTCATTAAAACGTATACATGGGAGTTCTCCCTAAAGGGATTCCTGTGTAAGTTTTTGTGCTACTGGTACATAACAATGTAGTACTTTTTGTTATTATTACTCAACAATATTTATTTATTTAACATTTGTTTACCAGGAAAGTCCAATTTGGAATGAACCAATTTTCATGGGAGGCCCATGGAGAAATGCTCCAGATGCATATCTTTGTAATGTGGGAGGAAACCCACATGAATGCAGGGAAGACATGCAGACTCTGCACAGAAGGCACCCCAGCCAAGAATCAAATAGAAAACCTCTTGCTGTGAAGCAATAACACAACTGCTGCACCAGTGTGGATCACAGTAAATCACTTAAATGATACTCCAAAGCCATTCCAGGTATAATATCCACTGCGTACCTGAAATCTCCTAAAACAGACTACCTTCTTTACAAATGTCACTGCATCTGAACACTTCTTCCCTAACGATAATTAAGCCATTATTCCTAAATAGTGCTCTGACCTTAACGTATCTAGGATCATGCCAAGTTTGAAACCAATTCAATACTTTGAATAGCAAATGCACAGATACCTAACTTTGTGTGTTATTACTGGAACAGTTATTGTTCTTTTCAGATGTTCTATTATTTGAGAGAAACTGCTGGTTTATTTTAATTTGCTGTGCCAGAACTCCAGAACATGTGGCTTTATGACCACTTAAGCCCATCTTTGATGTTACCACAGTATCTCTGGCAATATGTAACCCATTACTACTCTCTGCCTTCTTTATTCATAGAGCCAGCCTTAGGTGAATTGACTCCCCCATCCCTACAAGAAAGGCTTCATGGTGTCCCATGACCCACTGTCCCACTGGCACATCCTCCAGTGACTTCTGTGGTTTACCCCATCCTGGCCTTCCTACACCATCTAGATTACTTTTTTCTTCTTTTTCTCTCATTTCTGCCTTATTCTTCAGCTTTTTCTTGGAGTCTTTAAACAAATCCTAATCAAATAAGACTAGTCTAATTACTGTTGAGGAAACAAATTAAGACAGGGATATGGAGATTACTAAGCCCTCAGAAGATATGGGGTTATAAATGCTCTGCAGTGCATTTTTGTTCCAAGAAGAGTCTGAACAAAATGTACAAGTAAGGAAAGAAATTCTGTCTTATTTCTTCTTTCAAGGAAGAAATAAGTTGTGTCCAAGGCTTAAATGTTCAAAGCTGACAAAATAGTAATTCACAAGAAACTGACAAGGCAGTGCTTGCAAGGATACACAAATCATTAATGGGAATAGTACCAGCCTCTCTACCCATCCCCAAGAGAGACACTTTCTGCATATACCTCTGGTGTTAGAGTGGGATGAAAGAGAAGGTATAAATGGCTGTAGTCATATATTTTAAGTTGCTACAGTCGTACCTATATGTAACATGTTGCTTCAACCCTACACCCAAGAGACAACCACCTTATGCATACACCTCTGATGTTAGACTAGGATGAAACTGAAAGAATAAATAAAACAGAACAACACATTTCAACCTATTGCTTTCAGATGTATAGAAACAGCATGCCTCCTTACCCCTACTTCCAAAATCCATCTTTGCACATGCTTGATGTTTGATTATGAGGACAGTGGAAAAAAAGTAACAATTATCATAGTGTATTCTTGCTCCTACACTGCCACTGGACAAACTATACTGACCTCCTGTGCACACCTCTGTCATTTGTGAAGGAAGTTAAAGGAATAATGATGACACCAACCTCAGACCCCCCCCCCCCCCCACACACACACACACACACACAATACAACTACCTTCGATGTACACCTCTGAGCAAGGTCAGGTTTAAACCAGGTTGGGTTCAGGCTAGAGGCTTTTACTAAGCCTGTGTCAAAATCCACTTCTACAGCCTTGGGGTGTGGGGTACAGCAGTCCCCCCAGAAACTAACAGTCTCAATGTTCTGTAATGCATTTATGCCTTGTTTTTGAAACTGACTTAACTGTTTTTCTTTGCTTGTTTTTACTGCTACCCAGAAGAGTTGTGTTTCCTGGAAATTATTGTGTGTGTCCACAGATGTGGCATGATTTTTTTCTTTCTCATGTACACACACTGCAAACATAGCTATATGCAAATTGAAGAAATGTCAGGACACCTGCTGTACTTCCTCTGGGTATTGGAGAAAATCAAAGCACATGGATAAATACCCAGACAGACAAGGAGGAGACATGCATTCCACAAAGAACAGCTTTGGCCAAGAACTCAACCACAGCCAAACATTACCCTCTGCACCACTGTAACAATGAATGGTTGCTGTAGCACACATCCTTGGCCTGCCAGACCACCAAAGACAGCTATTTATCGTGTAAAATGATAATATTTGTGATGGGAAGTGAAACAGTTATGGTCAGCTTGTTGCTCTTAGCTACACTGTAATCCTCAACCCAAACACACACACAAGCATAAGCCATAGCAATACTAGTTTCATACTGATTTCAGAAAAAAATATTTTTGCATTATCGATATTTCTGCATCCTGTGACCAAATAGCAGAGATCATCCACTTTTATCTACAGACAGTAACTGTCCCCACCAATTACAACTACTTTACTAGCTGTGCACACCTCTGAGTGTATGACTGTAGTACTAAATAATACTAACAGTAATGTACTTCAGGTTTGTTTTATAAAAACACACAATCACAATACAGTAACCTATTTTACTTCACTTAAATGCACGCTAATCCTGTAAAGCCAAATTAGTGACTGTGTAAAATGAGGAAATTACAAGAGTCAGTTATTTTTATAGACAGACATCCCTCTTCACCATGCAGCAGATATAGACACTTCTGCATGCATTTCAGTCATTTGATTGTGATAAAATTGATCAGTGTAATACATTTCAACTTTGCTCCACAGTAATAGTTGCCACACATTAAAGTATTCCAATTTGCTTCACATAATCACATTAATCCTGCAAAGTGAGACTAATGAGCAAACAGCAGCAGACATAAAGACAAGACAAAATCAAAGACTTTCTGTAACACATGGAAAAGCTGAGAGCATGAGTTGATGCTGGAGAAATTTCACATTCCTCTCAACTTGTTTGCTCAAGAAAGAACAATCTGAGACAAAGTCAAAAATAATAGAAGAACAAAGGACAAGCATTAAGAAAAAAACTTTAAATATCACTGTAAAGCACTTAAAAGTTAACAGAACAGTAGGCTTTGCATTGATATGCATTTTCTGAATGATATAATGTGTTTTCTTATGCATTTTCTGAACTTTAAATATTATGAAACTGAAATGTCTGCCATTACTGACCGACTAATTCTCTGTGATTTACCAGAAAAAAATTAAAAATTTTACAAGACAGGAGGCAAAACAAGGGACAGTTGATAGGTATCCCACTATCCATGCATCCCTGCTAGCTGGGAATAACATCTGGTTTGCCCCCAGGAAATACAAAAAAAAAACAGATGAAAACATTACCTTAAAGATGCTTTCCAGTACTTTTATATAATGCTAGTCCAACTGCAGCTGCCCACTCCAATTATTATTTTTTTAAAATCAACACACCTTCTGCTCTGTTGTCACAAAGAATCATGTTATAACAGTAATGTGCAGAAAACTACAGCTGCTTCAAAACAGCAGCCACACATCATTTAGTTATCTAGTTAATTTCATCATAAAGATTAATTTATTTACAATAAAAATAAATAAATAGCTCCTGGATGAATAGCAATGCTGTTGCATGCTGCACATGCACAAATAGGAGACCTCTCTGTGTTACTAACTTTTTTTAATTAAAGATACTTTTTTTGTTAGTGTGTGTTATGTTCAGAACAAAAGCTAACTAAAATGAGTTAGCTTGCATGCTGAACATAACTAAATTTGAGTCTTGCTGATATTCAGTGGCTGGTCATGGGCCTTCCCTTAACTGTGGGCCCTTGGCGGCTGCCCAAATCACCCTTATTATAATCCACTTCTGCTTACTGTGCATATCTCACAAAGTCAATTATCTAGACAGTGCTCTCAGGCTGAGTCTGAAAAAGGTCTGTATGCATCAGTCCTGTGTGGCAGTTAATGAATACAAATAAAAATATTTAAATTGGCAGCTGATAAACAAATCTGTTCTCTTTACTGGCACGTCTCTCAACCATCCAGATTTTCATAGTGTCTCCATATTTTTTGCCTCTTATTGTGGTCTGTCCCTCATAAAATTTGTGATTTTTATGGCAAATCATTGAAGACTGAGGTCATAGCATAAATTTGAGTTTCAGGCTTCATATCCCTCAGAAAAATGCATGCTAAAGAAATGTGGTCATTCTAGCAACTTTCTAGGTTTATAGGAACAATATTTAAACTCTGCCCCTATTTTTGGGACTTTGCCTCCCATTATTCTGGGCTTTGTCCAGATTTATTGCTCTAAGAGGTTGAGAGGTACATTCATTTACAAGTAAATAGTAAAAAAAAAAAAAATTTTTTACTTCATAATCTTGAAATACTGAAATCTCGAATTTCAGTTTTTCGAGACCATGAAATTGAATCCACATAACACAAACATCAAAACCGCAAAATTCAAAACACCTAAAACACAGCACACACCGGACCACACATATACCACAACACCCACATCACAACATAAACAAACAAAACAACACACATCCACAAACTTACAACACAAATAAGCAGGGGCTGCACCTCCTACGTATATATACTAACTACGAGATTACACAAACAGTTAACAAAAGCAAACACATACACACACATATTCTACAGTCCCTCACACACACAAAAGACATATCAGCACACTCAAACTCCCACTCAAAACCCTTACAAAACACTCACTTACCTGACAACACCTAAATCCACACACTGCACTGTACACCATCCACATACAATCCCAGACATTACGTAGCATAAAGCCATAACCGCGAATTTGAGATATTCAAATTCACGATTATCCACTTTCGCTATTTTCAAACTTTGACTTTATAGTCTAGAGATATTGAAATTCGACATTTCAGTATTTCGAGATTATAAAGTGTTTATATATATATATATATATATATATATATATATATATATATATATATATATATATATAAATATATAAAAAGAGTGGATACATTTTCCTCTACAGAGACTGAAAATATGATGCCTGTAACACTATGCGGAGTTTTGGAAACTACCTAAAATGAGAGACTAGACCAGTTAAGTGGCTACAAAGGAAGGCAGTCAAAACTGATCCACTGAATATTACAGCTGAGCTACAAGGCCAACCTGGAAGGCCTGTACCTGTTTAATCTGGAAGCAATGATGCAGGAGACCTGATCTGGAACTTAGCATCCTAAGGGATAGAGGGAGAAGAAATGTGACAGGTTGACAGAAGAATAAAGAAGTCGTACTTCTGAATTATGAAAGCATTACTTCACAGACTTGGTGGTGACACCATGGACTATATTGCCAAAGACCCATATATGCAGCATAGCTTGGGGGAGTCAAAAAGACTGGCATAGCTACTGATAGAGTGAAAGAAAAGGAACAGGCACCTCTGTAAAAACTAGCTACAAACTGAGTGGACTTCCCAGAATCTTTCACCTGCTGTTTTGCAGGTTTATATGCTGGCAAGTTAAATATTTCTAAGCTTTTAAGGATAACAGCAGGAGGGCATCATCCTTTTGTTGTCTATTTCATTCTCCGAACAATTTGGGAATCTGGCACTAGGTACAGCTTCCTGCTTTAGCAGCAGTTTGGCCTTCCATAAAAGTCAGTTAAAAGTGCTTATACATTCGCAGGTCACTGACATAAAAGCACATCCTCTGTGACATTACATTGCCTCATTTTGACAATGTGACACTGTATAAACTAAGATTGAATACATTTATTTTCATACAGCAGGTATGACTGCAGAGAAGTCTCACTCGGGTCACAAAATGCTGAAGCGCCTGTCTGTCTGCTCTAGCCATGAATGTCTGGCATTAATCAGGTAGCTGCTGAGATATTACATGCATCTTTTGCATCTGTTCTGCACCCTTCTTCATTATGCGCTTCTCAAATGCTAATCAAACTGAGTATCTCTAAAGACAGAGGAAGAAAGCATATTTCCAGTGAGTGAAAGATATTAAAATACATCATTTGCGTCTCAAAGAAAATGCATTCTGAAGATGCAGACAAAAATAATGAATGGTAAATGAATGGAATCAAATAAAAGCTGCTCATCGGTGGTGGGAAAGAGAACGAACCAAGAGTTTAAAGGCCTGGTAACCGTGGTCAATGATTTTTGAAGTGCATTTATGTTATTTATTTTCTGAAACTTGTAACAGACTACAGAATAGAAGAGCAGGGCAGGCGATTGCAATTAATTTAGCTTATCCTTCAGTTTCATGTCTTCCTGAACTCTACATTTTAACCAAGGAAAAGATCCGATTTCAAAACCATACATTAAAAAGAACATATAGGTGAAACACCATCTCATTACATTGTTAAGAAATCACCGCACAGAACATTTTTGAAATGTTAAGAAAACGTTGTCTATCTCTTGTGGGTCATTTAATACTAGTGATCATTCAGCCGTCTCCCCAGGTTTGAGACTGGCCTCTGGTTATTGGTTATCATGCAGTGTGTGTGCATGTGTGTGGGTGAGAGGAGAAGTGAATGTTGTGGACGGTACTATTCTCAACCAGTAAGGAGTATAATGACGTTAGAAGTGACCTCCACCACTCGGTTGACTACAGGTGATGGGAGATCATGCAGTCATACTAGGAAGGGGGAGTAGGACCCTTATGACTGGAAAGACTGGAACCTCATTTCATGATGTATACATCTATTTGCCCATGAGAAGTCAAGAAAAGATGATACTAGAAAACTCATTTTATAGAATAAGTTAAGCAAATTCTACCTCATGAGGTAATTCTGAAAGTCAGTCAGTGAGTAACAAAATGTCTGTGCTGCTAACAAAAATGTTGCAAGTATTGAGGAAACACATTCCTTAGGAAAATAAACAATGAAATAATTCAACTTTATATATTAAGTACCAGAAGCAACTGTACTGGAGGCAAAGGAAGGAGCAAGTTAATACTGCAGACCAAAGGACAGTGGTCTTATGATACACAAACCAGTACGTCATAAACTCTTCTAGGAATCCAGGCCAGGTGTTGATTAGGGCCAAGGTCAGTACATGAGAAATAAGTAAAACCCTGCTATTTTGGGAAGTCAGAGAAAATCCAAATGCCTTCTCTGGGGCATAGTCATTCAGAATATTGTACAGAGATGTTCTTTAATATTTGAAATATTACAACACAGCCATTAAAAAAGTTGACATTTGCTTTCAATTGCTCTGTGACCATTGAAATGCATTAGTCTCATGACTTATTTCTCAGTGTAATAAATTCTGAATAATATTGAGGGTTCTACACTCAGAGTCTTCATTTCTGTTTGATTTTCTAAGAATTACTAATACATAACTTCATAGTTCTTTTGGATGCAGACATACAAACTACTGACTCTATGACCACACTGAGTAGAAAAAGTTGAACACACTAAACATGATGGCTATCAATCTTCAAAATAATGTGTTTCATATTCTAAGACTTTTAATGAAGTGCTATGAATTTATCGCAACATATTATTGGACAATGTAGCTGATGACCATCTGTCCTGTGTAAAGTTAGTGTGGGGCTTGATCTGTGCAGTACCATGCGTCACTTCACAGCACCAGCAATGGCTAATATGACTGCAGAATAAAAATGGACACAGATTTTTTTGTTTATCTAGAACAGGTGGAGGCAATGAATAAGCATCAGTACTCTTCCATGGGACAATGTTACTCAAAAAACACAAGGAGTGCAAATAATAGTATGCAGAGAACAGCTTTACTAAATTCCAGCTTCAGAACCATGTCAGTCATTAAAACCTATGCTACTGACTGATCCAGCAGCAGATTCATGAGATTTAAAATGACAGAAAAGTGGTAATGAGTTATCCCACTGTGTTTCTCCCATAGCACAAGGGAAACAGGGGTGGGGTTGGGACGACAATCATTCCATCTGATTATATCTGGGTGGAAAAGCACACGTTAGATGACTATTAGACCTTGTTCATATCAAGATATATCTGTTACACGTGTGGAATCATTCATAACTCTTTACAATGAAAAGATATGCAACTAATAAGTGTAGCAGTATGAAGGACTGATAATGTTCTCTCATGGAAACCGCAGGAAAAGCTGGAAGAGGAGTCATGCTACTATACTTCAGCAGGAGCAGGGGGCACACATGGAGTGCATCATCTGAATAGGCTGTAGCTAGCATACTGTAGCATCTGCAAATTCTGCAGAAAGTCGAAGTTAGAGATTACCATCACTGTAAGTGATTCTGCAGAAGGGCGAATTTAGAGATTACCAATACTGTAGCATCTGCAGAAGCTCATATTTAGAGATTACCACCCCTGTAAGTGATTTTGCAGAAGGTGGAACTTAGACATTACCAATACTGTAGCATCTGCAGAAGGTCAAATTTAGAGATTACCATCGCTGTAAATTATATGCTCATTAGGCTACCTCAGTCTGGAAGGGATATGTGAAATGCAGGCAGGATCTGTGGAAGTTGAATCCACCAAAGGAAAATAGTTACCAATTCGAACCAGCAACACACCACCACCACGAAAAGTATAATGAAGCAGCACTGTAGACACACATAATAATTGTATCACTAAAACTTTATTACTAAGCACTTTTGCCTACTAAAAAACAGGCTTCATCAGAGTAATAAATCATTACAAACACAGCTTCTTAAATAGAACCAGCTGTCATATGACAATACTCTCAGTCAAAGTTTTTAAAGAAATATCATGCCTTGTAACATAATTGCATTTATTTTAAAACCTACACAGATGTCGGAATCTAGATATAACATGATTTAGCACTAACTCTTGCTAGCTGTATTAACATACCAACATTCTCGTACTATCAGGCAGAAATACAACTATCGGCATCAGCAAATAACTAAAAAGAAACTTCAGATATACCACCACTTACTTCAAACAGCTTAATCAGGTACAGAAAGTTTTTACAATTTGCCATGCGCCACAAGGCTGAAGTTGTTTAACTGAAATCGGGGTGGTCAAAAGGAAAGTGCCTTTTTCTTAAATCTTACAAAAGGTTTTGATATGGTGAGCTACAATTACCTGCTCTAACTGTTAGCCTAATTCAAACTCAGACCCATTAAAGTCATACTCTAGTGATCACTTAGGACTGCATCCAAGTAAAGAAATAGTCTCTGTCATATCAGACTCCCCACCACCACCACCACCATTGAAGGTAGGATTTCCCCTAGACCAACATTCAACATTTTTATAACTGACATATGGGAACACTCCCAACACAGCTGTACTCATCCGGCATGCAGACAACATACAACCACAGTACTCCTACTGTGACATAAAATACAGAACTACAAATCTATTTCATCTTTCTAGGATATGGTCTTTTTAAACATTAGCTGTTGCATAATGTTTCCAAGACAGGAGTTGTCATATGTGGAGAAAAGCTCCTGTTTACCTATTTGCTAATGTAGTCCATCACCAGTATGAACAGCAGTGGGCTCAGGGCTGAACCTTGATGCACACCCACCATAGCTCTCAACTGTCCAGAGTTTTCAGTCATTTTTTGGTTCATTTCTCATAAAATTGTAGTTTTCTGGCAAACCATTGAGGACTGAAGTCAGAAAATAATGGCAGACATTTGATTTTCAGACTTCATATCCTTCAGAAAATTCATGCTAATACAAAACTTGTTATTGTATCAACTTTCTAAGTTTGTAAGAGCAATATTTAAAAAAGTGTCCCTATTTTTGAGCCTTTGTCCCCCCATTATTTGTGCCTTTGTCCAGATTTCTTGCTCTGTGAAGTTGAGAGGTATGAGTCACCCACTCCCACTGGGAACCCTTCTGTGAGACCAAACACTGTTCATACTTGAGTTATTGGGTCCTTGTACATCGCCTGCACTAATTCTACCAATGTTTCTGGGACTTCAAGCAACTGCACTACTATCCAAATCTGGTTTCTTGGGACCTTGTAATATGCTTTATCCAAGTCTAGGAATGCCCAGTTGGACTCTTTCCTCATCTCTAGCTTCTCAACTATCCCTCTCACTGCAAACATCGGGTCAGTTGTGCTGCCTCCTGTTCTGAATCTGAACTGCTCATCCCCCATCGTATATATTATTACTCTACGTATCTGTTTATCAATCTCCCTCTCCAGCACTTTCATGCAATGTGACAGGTGTTTGATGCCTCTGCACTGCCCACAGTTATGGATGTTCCATTTGTTCTTGTACACTGGCATGAATATGCTTATTCTGCAGTCACCCTAGATATGCGTCTCACTCCACACTGCTATGAGTACCCCCAGCAGCCATTTCTCCCCATCTCACCCATCTGAGCCTGCTGCTTTCCCTGACTTCATTTTCCTTGGTGCTATTCTTACTTTTTCTAGGGTGGGTTCATCTTCTTCTCTCATTGTAAGCTGTGTCTGGAGTGGTATGGCTTCTGTTGGGTTTTCTTCATTCAGAAGCTCTTGGAAATACTCCTTCCATCTGCCTTTGATGTCCTGTGGACTGGTGAGCAGGTTGTTGTGGGCATCCCTTATGAAGGGTGTCTGACTATCTTCTGTATCTTTCTGTCTTTGCCTTGCAACCTGATAGAGTTTGTTTGTGCCACCTACTGAGTCACTTTCCAGATGCTGGTAGCGTGCCTCTGATGTGCGGTTCTTTCTATTGCAACTCCTTTCCAAGCTTCTTTGTTAGCCAGCCAGTATTCCTTCCTTTCTAGCCATGTCAATATTTTCTATCTCCCAACAGCTAGAACTACTATTGCCCACACCCATCTTATCTCCCCCCTCCTCTATGCCTCACCCATTTATACCAATCTATACAAAACCAACCTCAACAAACTGTCAACCTCCTATAATTATATTGCCAGATTTGCCACTGGATCCCCATATAGAACCCACCATTGTCACAATCTAAAACAGCTAGGCTGGCTGGAACTGCATAATCAGCTTCAATTTCACCAACTTATTATTGCCCACAAGACCCTTCATCATCCTAGTAATACTCCAATACTCACTAGCCTTATCACCCCCTACAAAAATCTTGCAACCCTATGCTCTGCAAATAAATTACTGGTATCCATTCATAAATCCAACAATAAGGCTGGAGACTCACTGTTCTCCAACACCATGGGGAAAACCTGGAATCTGCTTCCCAGTGAACTCTCATCTGTTTTCTCAACACTACTATTCAAAAGCAACTTAAAGTTTACCTTAATTCTCACTGGCTATGCCCGTACACTAACCCAGACTAATAATCCGCTCCTGCTATGTCCACTGCTTACTTGTCTCACTACTGCTGCTTTCTGTCTACCTCCTTCATGAACCTCAGAGAATATGATCTGTAAGCTACTTAAGTCTGTCTTGTTTAGTCTTTAATGGGAATCTCTACAGAGTATAAACTGGCTTAGCAAGCTATCAACTGTATAGACATATCCCTACCTGAAATGTTCTTGTTTCTTTCTTTTTTTAATATGTTAACTATACGAATACAACGCTGCTATGTAAGATTGCATCTCTGGTCTTAGAATTGTACTGTACTTATGTTGCTATTATCTCTTTAGTGGAGCTTATCTCCCCAGGCCTCTACTGAAAATGGACATATATCCAGTTAGACTAGCCCGGTCAACAAATGTAAAATAAAATAAATAAATAAAGTGGCTTCACTGCACTGCCCTTCCATCTTGCCTCTTGGATACATAAGATGTCCAGCCTCATCCGTATCACCATTTCATACACTTTCAAGCTATGCCCAGTTAGGTGTAACAATTCTCAGTTCATGTTTGGCAGACTGATTGCTTTTACATCCAGCTTTCACTCAACAGAGCAAACCCAGGTGTGGCAACTAGACACCGGCCAGCCATTAGCTTATTGAGCCAGGGCTGCTGGGCTTTATGACAGGCAGACACTGGCCAATAGGAGAGCATACACCCCTCCCACCGTTAGCATGGGTTCCTGGTGTAGGTCAGGTTCTCAACCCACTTATCACTGGCAAATACCCATGCCCATTTGGCAATGTTAGTCAACATGACTGAATCACCTAGAGACATATTTTATACCGTTGAGTTGCTAGCCCTGCCACGGCCCACAGTCTGTGATGCATGTTCTGCTATCTTGAGGATACTGCACACCACAATACATGTCCAAAGCAGTTGGTCTGTTCAACTCTTCCCCCTATAGGGGACCATGTACAGTCAGTGCTGCTACCCACAGCACCATTCATTGGTGAGTTTGAGATGGAAACACTCAGCATGTTTTTTGGAGGTGGGAGGAATCCCACAAAGACACAGGGAAAACATGAAAATTCCAAACAAACATTGGCCAGAGGTCAGAATTGTACCTTGTGCATGGGAGGTAAAGACCTTAACCATTATGGCAACTTGCTCAAGGTTACACAGTTGGCAAATAACGTCTGAGGGAATTGAACCCTGAGAACCACAGAAAGCAGCTTGTTAACACCTCATAGTCTTAATCCTCCGTGTTGCCAAAAGGACAGGTAAATCTAGAAAGAAATTTAAGTTAACATTTACTAAGCTATAATTATGCTATGCAATTGTTAATGCATTAAGTAGGTAGACAGCAGCAGAATACAGAAAGAATGGGTTTTTATATATATATATATATATATATATATAGGGTCTATATTAAAACCCCAAAAGATCTAAAACGCGAATGTATGTACATCGACAAAAAAGGTCGATGTACTTGCACAGTGAAACATGTAAACAGCGAAAATCCGAACGTGTTTCATCAGCAAAATGCGCCACACAGGTAAGTACAAAATTAAAAAAAATACACTAACACGCTTATGCATGCACCCCTCACACCCCCCTTCTTCAATATACCAACTCCGAGACCGCCCTACAGTGGGGAAAAGGATATATTTCCTTATCCCCACCACCACGCTGCTGGCTAGGAAACACGTTCGGCATTTTGATTTTCACCGTTTACGTGTTTCGCTGTGTATGCACATCGACCTTCGATGTACATACATTCGTGTTTTAGATCTTTCCATTTTCTAATAGGTAACCATATATATATATATATATATATATATATATATATATATACACACACACACACACACACACATCACATGATAAAATTTGCAGCGTACTTTGAAATCAGCTGCCTAAATTCACAAACAGAATGCAAAACTCTCCCGCTTGCATTGCATCCATCCTAGTTTGTTGAAACTATGTCAAAATGATTGTTCTAATATTCAGTTCACATATATTAAAGCTATGCTGCAACAGTACCTCCATTTTATGTCAGCAAACATTTAAGTTTGATTGCAAGTTTTATTACACACTTGAATTTTCTGCAAAGGAGGTGTGGTTCCACTCACAGCTGCAGTGCATACCAACCCCAGTGGCATTCAGCTTGTGAGTTAGAACTACACTGTTTCTTGGTACATTACAACAATAAACTAAAAAAGACTGTCTAAATAAACGATGCTCAGGACTAACATATCAGTTATGTAGCTGTAATGCATCTAAGTCCACGGACAAGAGGTGCACAGCATGCTGATTTCAGTGATGGATAGTAGGATCCAGGCTTGGCTAGCTCCACTAATTACCACATGACCTTACTGTGGCCTTGGAATAATCATGCCGATATTCCAGACAACAACATTATGCAACACCACAGCAAAATGTGCTAATTTTATTTTCTTGACACAAGTGACACAGGAAAATTAAGAGATCATGCACTGCATAACCAAAATTAACAGAAAATTGTGAACTTTACTCTTCTTCTGCCTGAACACACCGAATCCAAGAATTATTACTGCATCGTTGTGAACGAGGTATTGTATGTACATGGACCGCAAATCATAAATTAATTTTTCTGTGCTTTATCAGTACAGCACAAGGCCATAATGACCTAGGAATCATATATTTGGAGTATGACAGACTGCAGACAATTTAATCAGATAGATAGTGGTGATTTCTTCAGTTCTTCCATGTTACTTGTTTCCCAGTTGTCTCTTCCTAAGAAGCTTGTTGATATTATTGCATGGACAAACAACACTGGTACAAAGACAGTATTGTCTGATGAAGGGTTTCTTACCTGAAAGCGCCAATGTTCTTATCTTGGATTAAGAGGTTTTATGCTTTTAGCCTGGTGGTCTGTTGAGTTCTTTTCCTGTTTCATGCTTGGCTTTTACTGCAATGGACCTTAGGTGCCACAGTATCTGGTTTGCATTGATTTATTGCATGTATTTTTTGGAAAGGGTTAAGGATATGGTGGCTTATGAAAATTATGTTGAAATGTTTTATGTTTATTGCGGCACACAATCATTCTGAATATTAAACTGATATTTTTAAACAGAAATGTTGGACAGCAATGGGGTCTATAGCTACCCTAGATACAAAAACATAACTATGGGTGGGTATGAGTTTAAGTGCTTTGAAGACTGATTTAACTCATTACATTGGGGCTTGCATACCTTATAGCATACAGGGTTAAAGACTTGACTGGACTCTGAACTCCAACCAGTCTATGCTAGATTATTCCAGTGAGCTGTGTAGAAGCTGGCCACAGACAGATACAAGTGAATGATTATTATTGGCTAACTTACTCCAATAGAGAGATCTGGTTTTGTCATGACCCAGAACAGTACTGTAAGAGTCAAGGAAGGCCCAGAAGCACAATCCATATGCAGACAAACTCAGAAGGGGCTTGGCATAATGGTTAAGGATTTTGCCTCACAGACACAAGGTAGAGGATTTGATTCTGACTGCGGGTTATTGACTAGGATTAAAAAATAGCCCTTCAGGTCAGTTAGGCTACTACACTCCTATAAGAACAGTGGGCCCAGCCAAAGAGAACTTGTAGTTTAACACAGCATCATAAGATGCAAAAGCATGCACCCACACTAGGATCAGAATAGTCCCCTTCCCACATTACTTGCTGGTCTATAATGGAACAGCCATATAAGCATAAAAAATCTCAGCTTCCCTACAGGACAATGGCTGCTCTGTCCTCTTCTCCCTGACATCCTCTAATGTGGGAAGAAAGGGAGGAACAAATAGGCCTTTGAAGATGAGGCTGAAATGCTGCAAGAGGATGTGGGACAACATGACAATACCAACAATTACTCAAGCGGCTTCATTTATTTACATGGTTAATAAAGATAAAAGTGGACTTCTTGTCGTAAAAGTGTAGTCTTCAGTGGGAAGGAATATCTCACTAGCATTTATAACAACATTTTTCATTTAGTGCTTCTACTCATTGTTTTGCATGACCAGGACAATATCTGGTATTGAAGCACAGATTCATTGCATGACCAGGACAATATCTGGTAATGAAGCACAGATTCATTGCATGACCAGGACAATATCTGGTAATGAAGCACAGATTCCTTGCATGACCAGGACAATATTTGATAATGAAGCACAGATTCCTTGCATGACCAGGACAATATCTGGTAATGAAGCACAGATTCATTGCATGACCAGGACAATATCTGGTAATGAAGCACAGATTCATTGCATGACCAGGACAATATCTGGTAATGAAACACAGATTCATTGCATGACCAGGACAATATCTGGTAATGAAGCACAGATTCCTTGCATGACCAGGACAATATCTGGTAATGAAGCACAGATTCAATGCATGACCAGGACAATATCTGGTAATGAAGCACAGATTCATTGCATGACCAGGACAATATCTGGTAATGAAGCACAGATTCATTGCATGACCAGGACAATATCTGGTAATGAAGCACAGATTCCTTGCATGACCAGGACAATATCTGGTAATGAAGCACAGATTCATTGCATGACCAGGACAATATCTGGTATTGAAGCACAGATTCATTGCATGATTAGGACAATATCTGGTAATGAAGCACAGATTCATTGCATGACCAGGACAATATCTGGTAATGAAGCACAGATTCATTGCATGACCAGGACACTATCTGGTAATGAAGCACATATTCATTGCATGACCAGGGCAATATCTGGTAATGAAGCACAGATTCCTTGCATGACCAGGACAATATCTGGTAATGAAGCACAGATTCCTTACATGACCAGGACAATATCTGGTAATGAAGCACAGATTCCTTGCATGACCAGGACAATATCTGGTAATGAAGCACAGATTCATTGCATGACCAGGACAATATCTGGTAATGAAGCACAGATTCATTGCATGACCAGGACAATATCTGGTAATGAAGCACAGATTCATTGCATGACCAGGACAATATCTGGTAATGAAGCACAGATTCATTGCATGACCAGGACAATATCTGGTAATGAAGCACAGATTCATTGCATGACCAGGACAATATCTGGTAATGAAGCACAGATTCCTTGCATGACCAGGACAATATCTGGTAATGAAACACAGATTCCTTGCATGACCAGGACAATATCTGGTAATGAAGCACAGATTCCTTGCATGACCAGGACAATATCTGGTAATGAAGCACAGATTCCTTGCATGACCAGGACAATATCTGGTAATGAAGCACAGATTCCTTGCATGACCAGGACAATATCTGGTAATGAAGCACAGATTCATTGCATGACGAGAACAATATCTGGTAATGAAGCACATATTCATTGCATGACCAGGACAATATCTGGTAATGAAGCACAGATTCATTGCATGACCAGAACAATATCTGGTAATGAAGCACAGATTCCTTGCATGACCAGGACAATATCTGGTAATGAAGCACAGATTCCTTGCATGACCAGGGCAATATCTGGTAATGAAGCACAGATTCATTGCATGACCAGGCAATATCTGGTATTGAAGCACAGATTCATTGCATGACCAGGACAATATCTGGTAATGAAGCACAGATTCATTGCATGCCCAGGACAATATCTGGTAATGAAGCACAGATTCAATGCATGACAAGGACAATATCTGGTAATGAAGCACAGATTCATTGCATGACCAGGACAATATCTGGTAATGAAGCACAGATTCATTGCATGACCAGGACAATATCTGGTAATGAAGCACAGATTCATTGCATGACCAGGACAATATCTGGTAATGAAGCACAGATTCATTGCATGACCAGAACAATATCTGGTAATGAAGCACATATTCATACTCATATTACATAAACAAATTTTTTTTGCAAAAGGGTACTCAAAAAAAGTATTACTAGAAGAAAACTGCAGGCAAATGTTTCATTCCAACAGCAAACTGCATTATAAAATTTGATTGTACACAACAGGACAAAGGCGAATTAAGTATGTTTTCATGATACATTAAGATGATGGTAAGGTGGAAGATATTATATATACCCATGTATTCATTCATTCTCTGTCTCATATTACCATTAACCCATTACAGGCACATGGGAAGCAGAAGCCTGTCCCAGCAGTCAGTTAAAACAAGACAGAGAAAGTAATCCTGGACAGGGTGCTACCCTTGGTGCATGACATACAAGCACCTACACACACACACACACACACACACACACACACACACACACACACACACACATACACTAAATGGAAATTATTGTACTCAGATTCCAGTGCTGCAGAAACAGTGTGGATCAATCATTTGGTCATTTTAAGGGCAGTAAAACCTTGAAGACTGTTTAATTCAAATAACCCATTTCAGATATGAGTTCAGATGATTCCTTTGCTCTTAAACTAGGAGATATGACAAATAAGAGGAGCAGTTTTTCAAGATTTCAATGACTGGTATGGATTCTAACCTTCCAAGCACATAAACATAATAGAATCAGCCAGTTCATTAATTCTGACAACTGTTGTAACAGTGATTGCATTTGCCTAAAAGTTACATACATAAGAAAATTTAAATATATGTGAACTGTTGGCTTCAGTCCACCTAGGTTACTATCCATGACAATAAAATAGAGAACTTACTTATAAGAGATTTCATGTGTCCCCATACCACAGGGTGGAGAAAAGGCTGAAACATCTGAAAAGAAAAGGTTAGAATTACCGCCTCACAGTGCTTGGCTCTCCAGTTTGCTTCTCAAGTGGGATGCCTTCTGTACACAGCCTGCATGTCCTCCATATGTCTGTGTGGGTTTTCACCAGGTGCTCCAGCTTCGTCCCACATTCCAAAATGCAATTGTTCTGTAATAGACTGGCATCCTGCCCAGAGGTTGTTTCTCCACCTTTGGCCCATAAAGTTAGGATAGGGTCTGGCACTCCATGACTCTAAACTGGATTAAGCAAGTACTCAGAGAATAAATGAATGCTATACTGCATGCATCAAGAAAACGTTACATTAAATGCTTTGAATTTAGCTGGTCTGCGTAACACCCCAAAGCATTTTATCTGGCTGTCAGTGTGTTTTACAACAAAGTGTTTTGAATGGACAGTTGCATGTTGGACATGGTAATGTGGCCCCTGAACTGTATAGTAAGTGGCCCCTGAGTCAAAACGTTGGACACCCCTGCACCAGAAGGTACTTATTCATCACTGTCTCTTACAGCGAAGTTCCCCATCTGCATTTAGTAAACCAGCATAAATTCTTCCATATCCTGCTACACCAGCATTTTGAATGCAGGTGTCCTATCTCAACAAGACTTAGCTTTTTCGGAAGGCAGAGTCCATTTTAGTCACTACAGAGAGTGAATGTGTCTGTGTGGGAGGGGGTGCATGAGTATGTAAGTGTGGGTGCAGGAGTGTATCTATCTGTCTAAAAACTTTTTAACTCTTGACTGAAAAATAGTGACATGTTCTGCATAGGCTGTTCATACTTCTTTTCTGAAAAATAACCTAATTTTATTTCAGTACAGCTTTTCTACATCATCAATATCATCAGACTAATTTAATAATATGAAACTAAATTTTATCCACTCTGTGGATCCAATGATCTTTCCTTTTGAGACCTGCGTCAACAAGCCTTTTCCTGAGTACATACAAGTCCCCCCCCGATAATCCACTAACTGGGCCTGACAGTAAATAGCTTTTGAGCCATATACCTTACTGCCAAAACATAATACGATGTCCTTGCCATTACACAATGGTTAAGTGGAGCTATCCTGTCTTTTAGATTCATCAGTGATGGATGTTAAAGTTAATGACAGAAGGCTCAACTCAAAGCATTTTTACAGTAAAGTCTATGCTTCTCCATAAACGTATATAAACAGCATGGTCTCCTCAGAGCAGGGAGTCTAAATGATTCTGGCTGTTGTAGAAAAGTCTTACATGCATCCTAGAAACCTGGGATAAATGGAGCTCACTTCCTGGAGAAGACAGTTCTCCAACTCCCATCTGTAGTGGTTTTTCATTAAAACAAGTTTTTTTTTTTCAAATCAAACATCTTTGAAGAAACCCAAAAAGGAGGAGTTTTATGTGCGTCTCTATAGTCTATATGTGTCTCACTTCAAGGATGAAGGCCTCTACTAACCATAAGACAAGGGCACTTCCTTTTCTTCATCATTATTACAGAAAGGAAGAAATGGAAAGGGGGCTCATTTCCTCTTTTAGGTGTTGGGACAGAGGCATAGTTACAACAACATTGTTTATTATAAACAAACAAATACATATACACATACATACGTAAAATAGCAAGGAGATCAGATGCATGGAAACAGCACAACAAACTAAAAGAATCACAGGTATTTGTGGTGCTATCCTCACAAACACCCTTTCTTCACTGGATGACTGTGCACCAATATCCAGACTGGAAGCTAGCTCCTGCACTGAAGACAGTCTTGTTACAAGTACCATTGCAATTACTACCTTCTTCAATAGTCTTAAAACTGCAACCTCTCCTAATCCCCTGTTCAGATACTAGAGCACTTTGAAGAGTATGGGAATAGGGGAAGACATTTTATCTAATTTTATTTATGCATGCAATTATTTATGTATCTGTTTGTCTGCTTGTTACCCAGGTAAGTACTTTTCAGCCATGACCTGGACTGTGTCAAATACAAAGCAATGTACAGCCTTCATGGCTGGGTCAAGCCAGTGTTGGCTTTGCAGGTCAGGGCCAGGCAACTGTGCAACTCTGTCAGTCACATGAGGATGCAGTCCAGGCTGCTAATGTGGGCATCCAGATGTTGGTCCACCCAAGCCATCACCAAGCCCTCCACCTCCTGGCAGGTGGTGTGCTTAGCTTCACCAGTAGCCCCACCCCAATCTGAAAGTGGTAACTATGCCAAAACTTACACTAAAGCCCTGTGCATTCATTTGCATAAGTGTATAAACTCAGCTGTACCAGATAGAATCAAAGCCAGAGCCCCAAGTAAAATCAAGATGCCATGGTGGACTTCCAGCATCAACAAACTCTACAATAAATGCAAAAAGTTGCTGTCCAAGAAAACAAAGACAAGGACCCAACAATGGAAAAGCAACCTCTTCAGCGTTAACAGGCTAATAACAACTTATCAAATCCTCCAAGAGCTCTTTTGAGAGAAACCTAGAAAATACTACAAAGGATAACCATAAGGCCTTTTACAAAAAGGTAGTACAACAGTCTGTGTGTCACAATGTCCAGGATTAAATGGCACTTAACAAGTCACCCCTTGTGTGTAGAGAATGGGATCAGTGCAGCTGCAAATCGAGAACATGGGGGCCATAGAAACTGGGCTAGACATCCTCATGAGACTGAATTGTTTTGCCTAAAGGAACTACCATGAGGTAGCAGACTTGGTCTAGGAGACAATGCCTTGCATTGCACCATGGTGACCATGCCACAAAGACAGAGCCACAGATATCACAATGCAATACCCATGGGTCACAGATACCTGATGGCTTTGATGTACCATGACAGACAGACACCATTAAACATCAACCAGCAGACTGTTAGCTGCCTGCCTAAGGTATGCCAGATGTAATTGGCAATGTAATGGGAGTCTGAATGGACAGTGGAAGAGTAATGCTGGGCAGACTAAACAGGGCATTGAGTATGAATAATAGGGGTAAGGTCATGGGCTTGGCACTATAAGAAAGTAAACAATCAGGTCAAATTTTAACAATGGCGCCGGGGATGGTACCCAGTGCTAGCTTATTCTTCTCCATCCCACAGGTGCTGAAAAGCTGAAAAGAAAAATAAAGGTGTCCGTGACACTCATTCTGGAAATGGCTAAACATGTATGCCTTCATAAGTACAAGTAAACGCCTGTCGGTAATACTCTGGTTCACTATCCCTAATCATTGGCTAAGAAAGTCATTGTGGCACCTCTTCAGATCAATATAGAGATGCCAATATTGCTATTCAGGGGGGTGATGTCTGTAGCACCACTCACTGCCCTAGCAAGGCCATTCTTTGTATCCACTTTGTACTGAACCTCACAGAAGCCCCCTATCTGTTAATGGTTCCTATGCAGGGGTACAGAGAGATTTTTCATTCTTTCTGCACTACGTAGGAATCCTTCTACACTTAGCACCTTTAGAAGCACTGGTCACTTCACAGG
Source organism: Protopterus annectens (assembly GCF_019279795.1). Classification (NCBI taxonomy): domain Eukaryota; kingdom Metazoa; phylum Chordata; order Ceratodontiformes; family Protopteridae; genus Protopterus; species Protopterus annectens. The sequence continues at coordinate 387,378,507 of NC_056747.1, read as the reverse complement.
CTGTAATCTATGGTAAAATGTTAATAGATTTGCACTGATGCATGTTGCAGGCATCACATACTGTACATCAATGGGCAACAGGATGAAGCCCTGTACACTATATATTCATGCATTACTGAACATTATGCCGGGGGGGTGCTGTTGGGATAGAACACACTGGCCAAAATGTATGTATACTGTAATGCCTCATCCCAGTCCATGTTTGCAGCATACCCCCACCTTCCAAGAAGCCACAAGGCTAATTAATAAACCTGCAGCCCATAGGGCTTTATATGGCAATTTATGTGCAAGCATGGGCAGGCACAAGCCTCACTGTATAGTCCAGGGCTCTTACTCAGCACATTATATGCATGATTCAGAGGCATTTAGTCCTAAATTGTCTCATTAGTATAACTGCTGTGATATCAGCCTCAAACTCAAATAGCAAGAACATCCACAGTTATTCCAGTGCTCACTGTGCTCGGAAAATTTGCTGCAATAGCACTTGGAGCCAGTAGGGAACATTGCTTTTGCCCTACACAGGACAGAGCAAGCCTACATGTGCTTTCATAGACAGTGACAAGGAGGGAGGGAGTAAGACCGAGTAACAGTACTCCTCTTTTGCTACTGTTGGAGGAGATCACTCTGTATCTACTTCCTGACAGGGGGTGGGGGCACAAGGAGGTATGTGATGGAGCTCTACAGTGCAGAACCACAGTGATCTACTGATTACAGGAGGGTGTAATATGATGGAGTAAAGGGGGCACAGACCATATGCAGGTCTCCCATCTGGAGCTTAGCTATTATAAATGTGAGTTTTCTTTTTGGTGGGGGTCCAGAGCCACCTGCAGACAGGTGTGTAAGAAGCACAGGGGCAGCTGCAATGATGAATACCTGGAGTCAGGGCTTAGATGTAGGCAGCAGTTACTTACCAAGGTGTGGACTATGGAGCTTTGTGAGGTGTATTTTTGCAACTGTTAGGCAGCACAGACAGTAGGGACTGCATTGCAGTGCACACTGTCTGTATACTTGTGTCACATATGGAACATAGCAGACAATATGAGGCAGGAATGGAACACAGACTAATAGACACTGAGTGGCTTAAATAAGTGGAGCACACGATGGCTGTGTTCTACTGGACACAGGTGTCCATAGGCTGCTAACAGGGTGTATGTCATAATACAATCCATCCCCATGCTGTCCTAATTGAGATTCTATGGGGAACTGTCCTGTGATATTGGGGTGTAGTAGGGGGTTGCATTTTATTGTAGTCAAGCCACCACATGAGTCTGTGCACAATACAGCTATTGATACACACATGATGTGCCTGTTCTCTGACCATAGCTGAATATCTACATTTCCAGGTTAAGATATAGTGTTGAGAATGCACCTAGAGAAGTTCTCCCTAGCAAATAAGTGCTTCTCCGGGAACTTCATGAGTGTGGATGGCAGATATTGGAAACAGATAAAACCAACTGTCCCTTCTAAGACATGGTGTGTGTGGTCTGAGCTGCTGGTGCATGTTAATGGCGTCAGTGGCCACAACAGGGCAGTCCATCAGCACTGCTGTAGAGTTACTGACATGGCACACAAGGAGAGAAAGTACCAAAATGCCAGATGGCCCATGCCATTGTACAGCACAGGGATGGTTAAGGGTGCCTGACTACCACAGAAGAGTTTCTGTTTTCCTTTTCTGGGGAAATAGAAAAGGCCTTGCTACCTGGCAGAGTCCAGGATGTGAGAGCTAAACTAAAAGTAACATCCACATGTCTGTTAGGGATGCAACAAGTTGGCATTACCATGTGTCAGCAACACACTCTACTGGCACTCCTGTGTCTTAAGCTTAGGGATGATTAACACCATCACATTCCCCTTTACTGAGACATCTGAGATGCAGGCACAAAGGCATATCATATATGCTCTATCTGTTTTCATTCTCTGTTGCCTTCAGAACCTACCCTCACCTCTCTAGAGCCCATGGGAAGACAGCTGATGCTGGCAAATGTACTCTGGATTTACCGTTGTCCCCTGCCTATGCACCTACAATGAGCAAAAGCACCTCCAAAGAGTATGGGTTTAGCATTTGAAGTGGTGGGCCAGTGGCCAGCATCACCATGTCTCATGGTCTTTGATTATGAGGGGTGCTACAATGGGTATTACAGAACAGGTATAGGGGGCATTCATCTAGGCACAGATAGATGCCAACACCCCCATTGCAGGGATGATCAGTATAATGCACAGCCTGCATGATAATGACATATGTGTGGGATACCAATACATTGTTCAACTCACTGGTGTTTTCAACAGACTCCTGGGTGCCATCATTGCCAGTCTGGGTCCATTTGTCCCCACATGACAGAGCTGCTGTAATTGCCATGGTTGCCACTAATCTGCTTCCAATGCAAATACACCCCACAGGGTGGGCAATTGACAGTGATCTACTGTTACCTCATCCAGACTACCCACTGATGAAGTGCCTGGTGAAGTGCGGCATAGCCATCCACAAAGACAGAGTACTTGGCAGTCAGGCATATGCCGTGGCTAGTCAGTCATGGAATATGACGTGGCCAGAAATCATGGAATATGCCATGGCCAGACAGTCATAGAATATGCCGTGGCCAGACGATCCTTTTCCCCAGATTCTCTGTCATCCCCTTCAGTGCCATTCCTCAGTGAAGGTGCACCAGTGGCCATGGATGTCCACAGTCTGCATCCTTCCCATCTTAGGTACCACAGCATACATACTCGCACACACCTTACTTCCACATCTGCTGGAGATGTGCATCCTGGCACCACAGTACTTCTTAATATGTCATTCTCTTGAAGGATTAACCCCTCTCCAACATAGTATACCAGCTCCCTCCCAATTTCCTGGCCATATCAGATCTTCCCTGCCACATCCTTAGTTAACCCCCTGCACTGTTCTAAATTGCTGATTCTTGCCACTGTGTCCCTATGATGACTATTGTGCCTGCCCTCACAGCTGTGTTACATGGGTAGCTGATGACTGATGCACAGCAAGGTCAGTCAATGCACTGCAGAGAATATATTGGGCATTGAGTAGTATTGCATCCACCAGTTTTAATCTCTGTTGAGTCTAATCTGGCCTTTGGAGACACAAAGGGGGATGGCATGCCCAGTAACAGACACTGGCTATGAAAGCAGATGCTAGCATGTACAGCTCAGCTATGACTCCTGTATCATGTAGCACTGCAGTGCATTCTCTCTTCCAGTTTTCTGAAAAATCACTAAACTTACTGGCAGCCATGACTGGTCATGAAGTTTTTGATAGATTGCTGAATTGCTCAGCTATATTGTTGCTCACGGGGTGTGTGGTAGGGGTTATTTTTTTATATCTATTTTGTTTTTATTTTCAGTTTGATAACTATGTAGATGGGTTGGTAATTCAATGACATAAGTTCGATGGGCAACAAACAATGACTTTGAACTATTACATGTAAGTAAACATCAAATTACATTTAAAGATATTTGACAAGACACAAAATATTGCATTTAGATTATATGCATTATATTTACATTTAATGATGGTCATAAGTGCAATGGACTAAAGCCATTAGGATAGTCAAGTGTTTTTGTCAACCATTGTTTTAAAAACATGTGCAGCCCAGTTCTTTAATTAGGTGTTCTCTTAGCTCAATCTTGAATAAGGAGAGGATGCATTGTCTCCTTACTTCTAGAGGGAGGTGAATCCAAGTTGCCAAGCCTGATTTTTTTTAGCACTCCTGAGATATTTTGAAGTGAGGTCTGACCAAGTTAATTGCTTCATGTTGTCTGTTCCTAAGGAGAGAACCTTGATCTCTGGCTGCGAAGTATAGATTGAAGCGGAGGGTAGTACCTAGATTGATCATTTTGGAGCGGAGGGTAGTACCTAGATTGATCATTTTGGAAAGTATTGTGCTCAGTAGTTGTTTTGCCCTATTATGCACAGGCATTCATCTGAATGTTTTTAATAGGTCACAGTGAAGTATCCAAGTGTCAGCAAGGGGGACAAATCAGCATATTTAATTTTTGACTATCTATATTTTCTGTGTGTTAGGAGAACTTTGCCTAATCCATTATGCTTTTTGTTTCTGAATCTTGAGGTTTATAATACCTATGACTAGGTCATTCTGATGTTATCTAACTGCATACCTTCTTTGATTTTGCCTAAGCAGTTTATTTCTGCAAATAGACCTTTGGTCCCAGTTTGCTTGGCATAGACAGATATCAGACAAGGTCTTGGAATTGTTGTGGCCATAAATCTGCTAATAAGATTTCTGTGTGCTATTGATACAATTGACTGAATGATAATGGAAATGACCTCTTTGTGTCTAGATGTCTTAGGAATTGCAATGTATCTTTTTAAAACATTTGTTTTGTCATGAGTGTCCTAAATGCATCTGCTGGAGCTTTTCTCTGGGTCTTTTCTGAAAATGGGCCCAGTCAGACTTTCTTGGTCAAAAAATCAAATAAATAAACATTGCCTATTTAGTGCTCTAGGAGGAGGAAGGAAGGCTACTTAATGTTATTAATTTAACACTGACCTTGTGAAATGGATGACTTTAGGGAGAATCAGCAGGTAACTGTCATGGTTGATAACGATACCAAGCATATCTGGAGATCAATCTAGAACTCAATACGTATAACCCTTTGCCTGAGCCAGGCATGCTAAAAAAGACTTTTTCAAAGATCCTCCCACTTTACATAAGTAATCCTCTCTATTATTTTACAATGGAGATGAGCTGCTGCTACTGATGTTACTTTGATTAAGCCCCTTGAGGCAACAGAAGGGTCCATCTAAAAAAATGAAGGTGCAGTAAAAATGTCTGTGATACTAAGCCAGATAGCAGGTCTTTATTTATGTTGGAAGTTTCCACAGTGCACTTTGATACAACTTGTAGCTGTACCTTCAGGTGGACCCACCATTGGCCCTGGGAAATATTGACCCATCAGCCTTATGATTCTGATCATTAATGCCATGGAGTGTGTGACAATAGGAGGTACTGCCAGCCATGCCAGGAGAAATACGGCAGTGGATTTGTAACATATGCCAGCACAGCTAGCTGGAGGTTTGTAAAGAATTATATGTCATTTGCATATCAAACTCATTTGTACAGATGCTTGTGTTTAAAAAATGTATTTGTAAAGTTGCTTGTGTTGAAATTTATCAACAGTGTACCCTGCTGGAAAGAAAAGAAATGTACATGCATTATTGTCACTGACCTAATATGTTTCACCAAAGGATACTGGCAGAACAGAGGTTAATTACAATCCAGCTGCAGCAAACTTTAAAATGTATCTGAAATTAAATTAATTTATGGGTTAAGCCATAAAGATGTTATTCCACAGTTTTGAATGGAGCCAGAGACTCAATGTCAGTGCTAGAAAATAGGTTGTAGCTCCTGTAGGAAAAGTGGAATGGTTTTATGACTTCCAGGAGACATGAGCAAAGCTCTGTGTGTATGGTAACACATAGGTGCTAAAATCCTGTCAGCTTCTAGTTTTGGTGATAGCATGGGAAACAGATTCAGATGACCAGATGTGTGTGATATCATTCTATAAGCCAAAAATAACATTTAGATATTAGTAGGAGTTTGCTATTAGCATTCTGTTTTTTGTCTTGGGTCTGACAACAAGGACCACTCACCCACAATATCTTGCCTTGCTCTATTCAGTAAGCAACTTAAATAGGGAACAGCAATTATTTTAGTCAATCAGGAATAAATAGTGAGATTAGCTAAATACTGTTTTTCTATAATTTAGTGAAACTTTCTATCTGTGTTATTTTAATATTTCTTGTAGCTGAAACACTAGTGTTTACTGTAAATAGATATTTAGTGTTTTCTTGTTCTTTTATTATTAAATATATTTAAACTTTTCATTGTGGCTGGTCCTTTTCAGAAAATATTTAAATTTTGAGAGTATTTGCACATATTTATTTGGTGATAACTCTAGCCACTCCTGTAAGCCTTACTGTTTGGTCAACATTACCATTTGTATTAATATTAATTTCACTCAGTATAATGGGATACCCTTTCAAGAGCCTTATAGTAACTAACTAGTGGCAGTGAATCTACCTTATAGTCTGAGCAAAGTTGGTAGAGCAGGTAATCTGTGCCAGCCTTTCCCAGGTGTGTGTGTGTGTGTGTGTGTGTGTGTGTGTGTGTGTGTGTGTGTGTGTGTGTGTGTGTGTGTGTGTGTGTGTGTGTAAATTAAATCTCTGAGTGTGTGTCAGCTATTTGGGACACAGACACGAAGCACTGGTTTCACAGTGTCACTGGGGAGCCTTATTGGGAACCTGGGGGGAGAGATAGATAGAGACACCCAGACCCCAGGCTGTGTGTGTACCATGTGTGCTCTTAAGGGAAATTGTACTTGATTCAGAAAGGTCAGCATCTGGAAATACTGAGTGTATCCATTTGTATTCCAAGTGAACATCCCTCTGCAGTGTCAGTGGTGAGGATTCAGGCTGCTTTATTACAGACTCAAATCAATACTTACTTATATAACATTTGTTAATGAGGGTAGAGCACCAATCAAATGACCAATTTCATTTTCAGCTCAAGGTGGGGTGTAAAATTGTAATACAAATAAAAAAATAGACAAGAGAATTCATATAGGATTAGAGGTTAGCATAATAATTAATGGTGTTTCCCTCCCAAACACAAGGTACATGGTTCGATTCTCACATTTGGTCAGTGTCGGGGCATTGGTTTGGCAAATAGCCTGCTTGCCTAGTATGAACTTATAGACCTATATGCAAAACACGAGTTGTCAAAATAAGTGAAGATGCAGCATATGTGTATCACAATTGTAGTGAAAGTACACAACATGAATTTTCACTTAGACACAGAGGAATAGAATATGTGACATCATAACCTAAAGATAAATAATGTAATACCAGATTTGCAATTACATTATAGGTGGAAGAATGCTATCATGATTAGTAAATTGAAAGAGTGAGTGAAGGAGGGATACGAGGAATTAAGTGTTCAGAGAGGAATGAGGTAAGAACAATAAAACTTTATTAGTACAGCAGAGAAGGTACAGGAGATCAGGTTATATGCGAGGTTGGGTCTCTTTGTCATGTGGCGCGTGTGTGGAGGTGGGATTTTAGCTGTAATTGGAATGTAGGGTAAGAGGTACTGTATTTCATGTAGACTGGGATAAATTCATATATTTTGAGCCAACAGGGAGAAGTATAGGTCAGTGCAGTGAAGATGGCTTTTAAGTGGTTGTAATGTGGGTAACATTTGGCTTTGATTTCTGAGATTGTAAGAGGGTGATTGCCATACTAATTCTCCTGTAACAGCCAACACCCTAGGCTGGCACACTGGCTACATCCTAGGAGTAATGCACTATTAGAAACCCCCTCATCAGCTGTAGCAGCCTGCCCTAAATATATCTTGACATCAGAGTCAGGCAGATGATTCCTAGCCTCTAGAGTGTTGTCCAACAGTGAGTTCTGCAGTTATATAATGCTTTTAAGGCAAGTTTAGCAGAATCAGAGAATGTATAGAGAATGTAAATGCTGACTTTCCTAGATGTTCCAGAGCCTTCAATTCTATCTGGTGATGGATAGCCAAGAAAATCACAGCTAATTTACAGAAAGCAGCTGAAACTATAGTCATATTTCATTTGTCTGAAGAAATGAGGCAATAAGCCTCTCTAGTATACCCATTTAAGTACATTTATCATACCTTCCCCCAGGTATATCTCCCCCTTACCCCTATCTCCCCCTTATCCCTTTTCCCTTCCCATGCCCGCTTGAACATTTCTATAAGATTTCAAAACCACCACTCATTCTAGTAGTGCATTTCATGTGTTTACAAACCTCTCTGCTGTTGTCTGTGCCCCAGCTTCCCTGCTGTTTTTTCCCCGTTTAGAATCACCCCTTTGTATCACTGTGACATGATCTTTTGCACTAATATCACAACCCCCTCCCACTCATAATTTTCTTCTTAAAGTGAAGAGTTCCACTTCCTCCAAACTTTAGTCATGCCTTTTCCTTTCTATCCTGCATACCTTTCTGGTGGCTTTCATCTGGCCTTCTACTGGCTTTGTGTCCTTTTTCCATCCATGACCTCCAGCATCAAACCTAGTATTTAAGATGTGGTCTGAATATGGGTCAGTACAATGTAAGTATTACATCTTTGCATTTGAAGTCTTTCCATATAAGGGCACATTGTAGCATGCTGACTGTTGCTACCACTGCCCTCTCACTTTGCTCCTAGTGGCTCATTGATTTGATATCCATAAGTACATTTGTCCATCAGACATGTATGGCAGGACAAAAGTGTTTAACATTTTTCATGACCTAATGACAAAAAAATACATGTGGCTAAAACAGTTGCAAAATTCAGACATGCAAATTGCTGGTCTGAACTGGAGGGAATATGGAGGATTGTTTTACATTTGGCCAGCAGTGTACTTGCACATCTTGTATCACTAGACAAGGAAGGACCCATGAGAGACTTCAGGATAAACAGAAATCCTATATGTAGCACTTGCTGCAAGACCAACTTGTATGCAATATTACACTGTAGTCCTTGGAATGCTGCAACTAAGTTCTGAAATGGGTGGAAAACACAGGCTTGTTAAGCATGTTTTTGACATCAGAAAGGTGCTTAACAAGCTTTGTTTAAAGTACCTATAAGCCCTGTTACACTCTAATCTCATTCTAGAGTTTAACAGTGGAAAATACGAGCCAGCACAAAAAAGAGGAAGAAGCTGAAACATTAAAAAAATTTGCTCTGCTGCACTTTTAAACAAAAACTGTAGAAGAGTGAACTGTTTAGCAACTTTTAAAACCATTACATCCTCAGAAGGCCATTATGGTTCTGCCCATTGTCTGTCTGGCAGTGCTAAGAGTATTACCATTTTTAAATCTGTAAAACACTGGGCACTCCTACACTTTTTTCCTTTTCTATAACTGGTAGTACATGGAGCAAATAAAAGTCCATGCACTACAAAGAATTACAATATAATCTCTCTGATCATAACTCCCATTACGTGTTCTTGAAATGGATATCAAGATTCATCTCCTAAACTTCACTTTGCTCCTCTCTCAAGGTGAATTTCCTGACATCCATGTCTCAATCACATAATAAGCTAGTTATGATAAGTGAATCATAATCCTCTATCATATATAGCTGAGGCACCAGAAGGCATTGGACTATAACTAGACCTGGAGCTGGTTTGACTGAAGAGAGTGATTCAACAGCACCAGGCCTGAAATCTGTGATCATTTCCAGTAGTAACCTCAGTATTTCATCTTTTCCTTCACAGCACCTGAATAAATATACAAACTGCAATCAAAGTTTTTTTTATCCTGACACAACGAAACCCCCACACAGACAATGTTATAGTGTGTCAGAATTCAAAGAATAGTAATATCTTAAGGGCTAGTTCTTCAAGCTTCCTTATTCTTTTTTCTGAACATATTTCCATTACTTTTACTTTATTCATGGTTACATAAGTGAACATTCAGCACTGATAAAGTCCATGGCTGGGGAGAGTACTGAAGAAGCTAAGGCTGTCATACTGTGGGAGTTTTCTTTTTAAGCCCTACATAACTCAAACATGTTGGGCTGATGCCACCTTGTTGAGCATACAATGGTTTTTGTAAAGGACACACACCCACCTACATTGTGACATGCCTCTCATTTGCCACCCACTTAATACAGCACTAGCACTTATCACATCCCTGATATCAACACTAGTGCTTGCAAATTGGCTGTGTACCCCAAGCACATCTCCACACCCTGAAAGAGGTGAATGGGCAATGCCTGATCATATTTCTGACCCCCTTGCTGGCTCCAGCAAATACCAGAGATGCTAATCAAACTTAGGTTGCCTAGGATCTAGTCAAGCCTTTATGCCAATAGAGCTGGCTAGTCATGTTGAGTTTTGCTGTCTGTATGAAATGGTGTCAGGGGTAAAACAATTGCCTTGTGAAAGGATAGCATCATATCTGCTAAAACAAGCTTTGTAACATGTACAACAATGTAGGTTATGTGAAGACAATTAATATATGGCACCGATATCCTTGCCCAGGTCCTGGTTCACATTCTTATCACAGATGTCACTGTGAGCAAATCAGCAAAGGTGGAGCTCTTCATACAGTTTGTGGAATGCGAGTGTAGGTTCCCATAAAAACAGAACTGGGGAAAACTGTTTCTAACAGTTGAAGAAAGCTATCTGAAAATGTACAGTCAAGATAGGAATGCATACCTAAATTAAGGGAATAAGGACAAAAGTAAAAGCTGTATTAACACAGAATTACACAGATGTGCATTTTCTATATGAAACAGAACATTTGAGAGAGAGAGATAGTGAGAATGAGTGTGTGTGTGTGTGTGTGTGTGTGTGCGTGTGTGTGTGTGTGTGTGTGTGTAGGGAGAGACCTACAGATATATACCAGCCTAAACTCTTTACTCATCTTTTCCAAGGTTTGCAATGGGTTTTGCTTACTTTTCCTAAGAACTTTGTATGCAGACTCCATATCTGGATCCCATGACCTTTGCATAACAAAACAGTAATTATTGTGGCAACCAATTGTGACAAATGAGCATTTGTGGGGTCAGTAAGGGCAGTCTGATGTTCATGAAAAATGCATGAATAAATAGAATAAGTACTCATTACTGCAAATATTTATAGAAAAACAAACAGTGCAGAGTTAAAGAACCCCAAGCCGTCACATAAAAAAGCAACTTACACCAAATATTATTTATTTGTTTTGAGAAAATGTGCTTGAAAATACTTTATGCTGCATATTAGCTTTGCTAATCACAAAATTATTTTCTCAGACAGACCTGGTACAAACAAACATAATACCCAAGAGTTTAATACAAGAAATGTTAATGTATGCTACAAAAAGGTAATTCTCCCTTTTACTTAGTAAAAAAATGTCCCAGTCTACATATTTTTATCTTGCACAAACTAGCCTAAACGTATACACATTAATCTAATGAGTAACATGACAGAAAAAGAAATCAACTTAATTAAAATAAACCTCTTAGATCAGTATGTGACCATGGTTTTTAGAAGTGTGTAGCATATTAGCCATGGCTGTGCGAACTGTTTGTGCATAAAATGAATCCCAAATGAGTCACAATATCAGGTCTGGTAACAGGTTGGTTGGTATTATATAATAACCTTGGGAGGCAGTAGGCCAGAAAAGGAAAGGTCTTAGCATCTCAAGGAGGTTTTCCTTGGGTGCAGAGGAAGGATTCTACACTAAGCAGTAATAGTGCCATCTAAGTCACCAAGGCCAGTAGTGCAGGTGATTTTTCTCTTACCTACAGGCAGGGTGTATACAATGCATAGTCCACACAGCAACGGACAGCCACTGGAAAGAAAAGAGAAAATGGCCTGGATGTGCCATGGGGAACTCCCATCATGCTGTCTCTCCCCCTGCTCATCAGATTATCCTAGCACAATTGCCACTTTTACCTTCCCTCCTTACCCAAATCCCAAGTAAGTGAAAACAAAGGTTCCACCAGGTGGTTGAACACAGCTGTTTATACCCTGAGGAAAACTGGCTGCAAAATTCAAAGCACAAACAGAGCTCAGAGAAAAGGGTGTGCGGAAGTAAGTGGAAATAAAGCTCTGAAATCAATAATGAGTGCACTGCTTATAGCTATTCCATCTTACTGCTAACCATATACATCTGTCTTACTTAGCATCCATAAATTCCAGACCTTCATTAATATGTAACTATGCACAGAACTAGAAGCTTAGTGCATTTGAAAAACTATACATAACAGTACAGAATCCAGTTTTTTTTTAAATGCAACCAGAAACTGCACATGACTAGAACAGTTAGCATGAAGATAAATACTGCTACTTTAGGGAAGCGAAAAAAAAAGGTATCTCAAACACTGCAATGTTTATTGCTAGAAGGAAATGTTGCAGCTATATCATGTTACGTTTATTATTACTACTTAAAAAAATCTTAAAATGACAACTATAGTTTGATTCCTGCATTTGTGTGGTTCATACCACACTGTGTACAGTCCCAAGCAGTATTACTGCCCCCAACACCTCCACAGCAGGTGCCCACCATACTGTGTACAGTCTCATGCAGTATTACTGCCTCAACACCTCCACAGCAGGTGCCCACCATATACTGTGTACAGTCCCATGCAGTATTACCTGCCCCAAACACCTCCGCAGCAGGCGCCCACCATATACTGTGTACAGTCCCATGTAGTATTCCTGCCCTCAACACCTCTGCAGCAGGTGCCTACTGTACTGTGTACAGTCCTATGCAGTATTCCTACCCCAACACCTCCGCAGCAGGTGCCTACCATACTGTGTACAGTCCCATGCAGTATTACCTGCCCCCAACACTTCCGCAGCAGGTTCCAGCTTCTTATATTTACTTGCATGTTTTTAATCAGACTGGTGCAGTGCTCCAAAGAATAAATTTTAATGCAACTTTGTTCACCAAAATGAAACAGGATCTGGCACAAGTGCATTCAGTAACTGCAAGTAATAAATGCAAAGCAAGATATATGTTGAAAACTGAAAAATGTAAAACAAATTCATAAAATAAAGAATTTTAAAAAATGTACATCATTAAAGAAAAACAGGAAATACTGTGTTGATCCACTATCAGAAAACACAAGTATCACTGTTTGCATTGTTGATTGTACAGAAATTTAATTATTTTTTGTTTACTTGTAAAGACAAAAATATTGGAATGCAGTCATGATGTAATACCTTTTATCGGACCAACATCGGCATTGCAATTGCTCTAGCTTTTAAAAGAGTAAACAAATCAAGTAATTGCAAAACCTTTGCTGGTCCAGTGAAAGGTATTTTATCATGACTCTGTTCCAGTGTGTTTGTATTTACAATTAAACTAAAAATCCTTATATTTCTAACAATGTGAAGCATGATGAAAAGCAGTGTGAATTAAAATTACCAGTCCAATACAATTCCAGCAACACATCAACTGCATTACAATACACAAATAAATGACCAGACATGTTACTGTGTTAGATGACGTCACCAGATATCGTAATTCATTGCATTCACTGGCACTGTATGTGGTAATTAGCAAACAACTAAAGGTGTTTCAAGTCTTGTCTGCTGGTCCTAGTTAAATATATGTCTGTTTGGAGATTTCAAAATACCACCCTTTGTTTCATTTTCACAAGTCATCTACACACTTCATACTAAAACAACTACATTACTGTTTATATTAGTAGGAGCAAAAGTTATTCCCGGTTTGCAGTTATAATTCTACTGCAGATGATGCTGGTACCCCTCACACACACAAACCCACCCACACCACAGTGCCCTCTGGAACAAATCGCTGGGAGAGAAAATGCCACAGCACAATATATACATACCACATGTGTCACAGTGCAGAAAAAAAAGAGGAACATCTGACAAGAACATGGCAGAGAGATACACTGCTTCACATCAAAGACTTCATTGTATCAGCCCGGCTACCACCACATAACCTGGGAGGTTTCTTAATGGTAGCAAAGATACTGCTGCATGTAAACATAGGAGCTGACACAATAAAAGCAGGTATGTCCACAGGAACCTAGCCAGGTATTGACGTGGAGGAAGTGACATCATCATTATGGAGGATCTGAACATAACAGAAAAGAGCAAAACATCTATGTAGAATGTGTTTTCTGTGTACAGTGTACCTTAAAACGTGTTTTCTTAATTTATTCTAGCAGCTGTCAGTTACACAAGTACACTCAAATGTTTAAGCCATAAAAATATAATTTCCTTTTGTGCTCAGAGTAAAAACTTGCTGAACAATACAATCAATAACAGTAGTTGCAGTGACAAGGCAGTACTTTAAGGCATTGTTTGACACTCGTGTCTCCACTAAAGTGTGTTTTACAAGTAAAACAGTTAAAATTAAACCTCGTAATGCAGCAACAGCTAATATACAGTACGTAAAGTGGTGAGATATTAATACCTCTGTGTTTATCAAAGTTGACAGTGTGGGGAAGACAGATGTCCTCTACAGTCACAGAATATAATTCAGTAGTTAGAACACCAACCTAGGAGCCAGAATGTTTTATGACCAAAAAAAGATACCTTTTTGTCACTGTTCAGTGCCCTTTCAAATGGTGGCAACAAAGCTGAACAAAAAAAAAGCATAACATTGAAAGCACATTTGTGTTCTTTTGTTTACAGCAAATAAATACATTGTAAATATTTAAAAAGTTCATGACCTGAAATTAAAATTGGATTCTTACTAATTTTGATAATATGTGGGTCTATAGTTGTTAGATATTCCAGTATTGTTTGGCAGAACATCAAGACCTATTTTAACCTTGGAGCTGTTTTAAATTACCAAACGCCAAGGAACCTGTGCATTTCAATATTTTATATTCAGCAGAGCTTTGAACTTCAAACCGCCTGCAAAAGGAAGTAGAATTCTGACAGGCCTGGTTGTTTGACGTACAGCAAGCTATTTGCACCCTGTTCCCAGCACTGTCAGTCGGATCAGAATTTGGAATGATCTTGGATGATATTGTATTGCACTGATCCACTTTTGTTTAGAAGCTTCTGAATCTTGATTCCCAGTGCAGAGCCCTGCCAACTGTGTCAGAATAAGTAATTTTTATTTATTTATTTCTTAACTGAGTAACTTCAGTGAGAAAGTTATTTATTTGGCATTCTGCTGATAACAACCCCTCAGGGCTCCTTACACTGACAGCATTTATTGTTCCTATTTAGAACTTTTGGCAAATAATTCTTACTGGATCAGGCGCAGTTTTTTAGGTACAACCCAGGGGAGAAATAAGCACAAACAGGTTAAGTGAATTTCACATGGTCAAAAAACATGCAAATTAATTTATCTAATTCAAACCAAGATCAGTAACATTTTCAGTTGCCTAGCACTGTGTTTTAACCTGAGGTGCTGTTCTACTTCCTTAATTTAAGTTAACAGCAGCTTACAAATAAAATCCCATTAAAGACAACTACACAGTCAGGACTGAACTATAAATACACAAAGTTTACACTGACCTATAAAAGCTGACTTCACCAGGTTTTGTTTTTCAGTAGTATGAGTTCTCATTTCAGTTAAAAATGTCTCTAGAGTCTATAATGAAAACTCAAATACAAAAACAAATTTGAAGATATTTAGTTTCAACCCCATCTACGAACAAAGGCCAGTATCTTGGTTAACATTCTGCCGCTTTGCTTTAAAAGGAAGGACATTTGGGTCCCAAGTAGCTTAGTTAGCACTCTGAATCCCTTACAACAAATCTGGTAGCATATAAAAGGAAAGGATCACCCTAAATGTCAAACCTACTACCAGACAGTGCTCCTAGGTCACTCTAAAAAGAGATGCTAGTATCCAGTGGGCCTCCCCGATCAACAAAATAAATTAAAAAAAAGTCAGGAGGAGACTGTAAATCTACAGAGTCTGACAAATACCACAATTGTCCAAAGACAACCGCACTTCCCTTTTTCAATCCACTTTTTTCCGTGAATCCAGCTACAAAATCAAGTTATTATATTTGTCTGTCACCTCCTTTATGAAAAAGTATTTCCTCAAGTCAAGATAAAACATGCTATTTTACTCCGCTTTTCTTGTAGTCTTCTACATCCTCTCTTTCTTTTCAGTGAAATCTCACTGTGTGTTTATTTTATTCATTTGTTTATTAGCTAGTTAGGTGAGCTGGTCCAAAAGACAATTTTCAGTGATAACCCAGTTGCAAGGCAGTTAAATGAAATAAACATATGTTAAAGTAAAGGTACAAAACCTTGCAGTAGTTTATACAACAGATTTTCTGAGCTAAATAAGCTGTAATGTAGCAATAATATTTGTATTAATGATGCAAAACTTTTTAAACAAGCCAGATTAAATGAGAACCTAAATAAGAAATTTTTAACAAAATATTTAGCCATTATAAGGTAACAACTATAACTCAAAATTTGATAAGAGAAGATCATGTTATTTTTATTATGCATGCAATAGCTGCATAAAGAAATTTATGTATTACAGATCAATAACATGGAATCTCTAGAAGTGATCGAGTTGTCCTTGTATTAAGTCTGTCAGGAACTGCATGCATTTATCATATAGTTTATTTAGCAAAGTATGTTATTATTGAGACCACTTTTCTCAATGTTAGCATTCAGAAAGGAATACCATGCCTCTGGTGCAAGGATGCAGTGAAGTGCTTCAAGTAAACAAGGATTAAGGAAAGAGTGAAGGGTTACATGTAAATAAAGAGTAACAATAGAGTGAAAGGTTTCATGTAAATAAGGAGTAAGGATAGAGTGAAGGGTTACATGTAAATTAGGAGTAAGGCTACATTGAAGGGTTTCACAGTAAATAAGGATTAAGGATAGCGTGAAGGGTTTTACTGTAAATAAGGAGTAAGGATGGAGTGAAGGGCTACATGTAAATAAGGAGTAAGGATAGAATGAAGGGTTTCACTGTAAATAAGAAGTAAAGATAGAGTGAATGTTTTCACTGTAAATAAGAAGCAAGGATAGAGTGAAGGATTCCATGTAAGTAAGGAGTAAGAAAACAGTTAAGGGTTTCAGTGTAAATAAGGAATAAAGATAGAGTGAAGGGTTACATGTAAACACAGAGTAAGAAAACAGTGAAGGGTTTCATGTAAATTAGAAGTAAGGCTACAATGAATGGTTTCACTGTAAATAAGGATTAAGGATAGCGTGAAGGGTTTCACTGTAAATAAGGAGTAGGGATAGAGTGAAGGGTTTCATGTAAATAAGGAGTAAGGATACAGTGAAGGGCTACATATAATTAAGGAGTAAGGATAGAATTAAGGGTTTCACTGTAAATAAGGAGTAACAATAGAGTGAAAGGTTTCATGTAAATAAGGAGCAAAGATACAGTGAAGGGTTTCACTGTAAATAAGGAGTAGAATTAGAGTAAATGGTTTCATATAAATAAGGAATAAGGCTAGAGTGAAAGGTTTCTTGTAAATAAGGAGCAAGGATAGAGTGAAGGGTTTCATGTAAATAAGAAGCAAAGATACAGTGAAGGGTTTCACTGTAAATGAGTAAGAAAACAGTGAAGGGTTTCATGTAAATTAGGAGTAAGGATACAGTGAAGGGTTTCACTCTAAAAAGGATTAAGGATAGCGTGAAGAGTTTCATTTTAAATAAGGATTAAGGATAGAGTGAAAGGTTTCATGTAAATAAGGAGCAAGGATAGAGTAAAGGGTTTCACTATAAATAAGGAGCAAGGATAGAGTAAAGGGTTACATGTAAATAAGGAGCAAGGATAGAGTAAAGGGTTACATGTAAATAAGGAGTAGGGATAGAGTGAAGGGTTTCATGTAAATAAGGAGCAGGGATAGAGTGAAGGGTTTCATGTAAATAAGGTGCAGGGATAGAGTGAAGGGTTTCATGTAAATAAGGAGCAGGGATAGAGTGAAGGGTTTCATGTAAATAAGAAGCAAAGATACAGTGAAGGGTTTCACTGTAAATAAGGAGTAAGAAAACAGTGAAGGGTTTCATGTAAATTAGGAGTAAGGATACAGTGAAGGGTTTCACTCTAAAAAGGATTAAGGATAGCGTGAAGAGTTTCATTTTAAATAAGGATTAAGGATAGAGTGAAAGGTTTCATGTAAATAAGGAGCAAGGATAGAGTAAAGGGTTTCACTATAAATAAGGACCAAGGATAAAGTAAAGGGTTACATGTAAATAAGGAGCAAGGATAGAGTAAAGGGTTACATGTAAATAAGGAGTAGGGATAGAGTGAAATGCTTCATGTAAATAAGGAGTAAGGATAGAGTAAAGGGTTACATGTAAATAAGGAGTAGGGATAGAGTGAAATGTTTCATGTAAATAAGGAGTAAGGATAGAGTAAAGGGTTGCATGTAAATAAGGAGTAGGGATAGAGTGAAGGGTTTCATGTAAATAAGGAGCAGGGATAGAGTGAAGGGTTTCATGTAAATAAGGAGCAAGGATAGAGTAAAGGGTTACATGTAAATAAGGAGTAGGGATAGAGTGAAGGGTTTCATGTAAATAAGGAGTAGGGATAGAGTGAAGGGTTTCATGTAAATAAGGAGCAGGGATAGAGTGAAGGGTTTCATGTAAATAAGGAGCAAGGATAGAGTAAAGGGTTACATGTAAATAAGGAGTAGGGATAGAGTAAAGGGTTACATGTAAATAAGGAGTAGGGATAGAGTAAAGGGTTGCATGTAAATAAGGAGTAAGGATGCTGTGAAGGGTTTCATGTAAATAAAGAGTGAGGATAGAGTGAACGGTTTAATCTAAATAAGGATTAGGATACAGTGAAAGGTTAAATGTAAATAAGGAGTAATGATAGAGTGAAGGGTTTCATGTAAATGAAGAGTGAGGGTAAGGTGAAGGCTTTCACTGTAAGTAAGGAGTAAGGATACAGTGAAGGGTCCCATATAAATAAGGAGTAGAATTAGGTTACTGTCAGGATAGTGTTACTGGAATGTACAAGGAACAGCACTAGGTGAATGTTAGGATATGGGTTAGTGGAATGTTGTGAATAACTTTAGTGTCTCTGTAGAAATGTATTTTAGGTCTGGTTTGTACTAATTTTGTGGTTGTGCAATTGTGTGGTAGCAGTGATTCATTACATGTGTATTTTGTGCATTGTGCACTAGCAGTAGTTCATTGTGTGTGTATTTTATGCATTGTACACTAGTAGTGGTTCATTGTGTGCATATTTTGTGTATTGTGCACTAGCAATGGTTCATTATGGGTGCATTTTGTGTAGTGTGTGTTAACAATGATTCATTATGTGTGTATTTTGTGCATTGTGCACTAGCAGTAGTTCATTGTGTATGTATTTTGTGCATTGTACACTAGGAAATGTTCATTTTGGGTACATTTTGTGTATTGTGTGCTAACGGTGATTCATTATGTGTGTATTTTGTGTATTGTGTACTAGCAGTGATTCATTATGGGTGTATTTTACGTACTGTGTGCCAACAGTTATTAATTATGTGTGTACTTTGTGTATTGTGCACTAGCAGTAGTTCACTGTGTGTTTATTTTGTGCATTGTGCACTAGCAGTGTTTCATTATGGGTGTATTTTGAGTATTATGTGCTAGCAGTGATTCATTATGTGAGTGTTCTGTGCATTGTGTGCTAGGAGTGATTCATCATGTGTGTATTTTATGTATTGCGCACTAGTAGCAGTTCATTGTGTGTGTATTCTGTGCATTATGTGCTAGCAGTGGTTCATTATGGATACATTTTGTGTATTGTGTGCTAACAGTGACTCACTGTGTATTTTGTGCATTGTGCACTAGCAGTAGTTTGTGTGCATATTGTATGCATTGTGCACTAGCAGTGGTTCATTATGTGCATATTTTGTGTACTGTGCACTACCAGTGGTTCATTATGTGAGTATTCTATGCATTGTGTGCTAGCAGTGATTCATTATGTGTGTGTGTATATTTTGTGTATTATGCACTAGCAGTGGTTCATTATGTGAGTATTCTGTGCATTGTGTGCTAGCAGTGACTCATTGTGTATGTATTTTGTATATTGTGTACTAGCAGTGGTTCTTTATGCATGAATTTTGTGTACTGTGCACTAGCAGTGGTTTATTATGTGAGTATTCTGTGCATTGTGTGCTAGCAGTGATTCATTGTGTGTATTTTGTATATTGTGCACTAATGGTGGTTCATTATGTGAGTATTCTATGCTAGCAGTGATTCATTATATGTGCAATTTGTGTATTGTGCACTAGCAGTGGTTCATGATGTGTGTATTTTGTGTATTGTGTGCTAACAGTGATTCATTGTGTGTGTATTTTGTGCATTGTACGCTAGCAGTGGGTCATTATGCGAGTATTCTGTGCATTGTGCACTAGCAGTAATTCACTGTGTGTGTTTTGTGCATTGTGCACTACCAGTGGTTCATTATGTGAGTATTCTGTGCACTGCGCACTAGCAGTGGTTCATTATCTGAGTATGCTTTGCATTGTGCACTAGCAGTGGTTCATTATGGGAGTATTCTGTGCATTGTGCACTAGCAGTGGTTCATTATGTAAGTATTCTGTGCATTGTGTACTAGCAGTGGTTCATTATGTGAGTATTCTGTGCATTGTGCACTAGCAGTGGTTCATTATGTAAGTATTCTGTGCATTGTGTGCTAGCAGTGGTTCAATATGTGAATATTCTGTGCATTTTGTGCTAGCAGTGGTTCATTATGTAAGTATTCTGTGCATTGTGTGCTAGCAGTGGTTCAATATGTGAATATTCTGTGCATTTTGTGCTAGCAGTGGTTCAATATGTGAATATTCTGTGCATTTTGTGCTAGCAGTGGTTCATTAAGTGAGTATTCTGTGCATTGTGTGCTAATAGTGGTTTGTTATGGCTGTATTTTGTGTAGTGTGTGCTAACAGTGATTCATTGTGTATGTATTCTGTGCATTGTACACTAGCAATGGTTCATTATGTGAGTATTCTGTGCATTGTTTTTTAACAGTGATTCATTATGTGTGTATATTGTGCATTGCACTCTAGCAGTGGTTCATTATGAGAGTATTTTGTGCATTGTGTGCTAGCAGTAGTTCATTGTGTGAGTATTATGTGCATTGTGCACTAGCAGTGGTTCATTATGTGAGTATTCTGTGCATTGTGCACTCACAGTGGTTCATTATGAGTACTCTGTGCATTGTGCACTAGCTATGGTTCATTACGTGAGTACTCTATGCATTGTGTGCTATCAGTGGTTCATCATGTAAGTACATTTTCACTGCCATTGCAGGGGCACAGTTGTAGAGTTATTGTACTTAAGTTTGATGGATGTAGGGGGCAGAGACCACCACTTATAAACATTCCTGTCTGTGTTACCAGGGACAGAGCTACTTATTAATGAGGTTTTGAGATAGCAGTTAGATATGGTAATGTGAAATGACGTACTTGGTGCTGTTTTTCTTTAATAGATGAGTTAGGGAGAGATACAACTTTTGAATGAATACAGTCTACGATTGGAATGTTTAGATAAGTTGTACATCAACAAAAGGAAGATTAGGTAAGTTTGCATATATTTTTTCCTGTGTCTCTCCTTAAAGCTAATCAAAAAGCTCAAGCTCATTTAGACACTGTTTATGTGCAGTATATTCCACCTTTGACCCCCACACTATCTTTTCTACTGCCCTTTTTATTTATTCCATCATTTCAATCTCTCTTTTTCTTTAAAGTCTGCAGAACTTCTCACAACAGTCTACCTGTGACTCCTTTATTGCTTCATAAGGTGCCGTTAATACAATCTTAAACTTAAAGTCTGTGTTTTACAAATCCCAACATTTCATTTGTTCTGGCCACTAGTTTTTTAATGGTAACCTCCCCCCAGATGTTTGTCTTTGTTTTACAGATTATTTGGTGTAACCCCTTCAGAGTTATAGCCCACTTTTGGATTACTGTACCCTAGATGTGGTGTCAAGCATTTAAATGTGTTAAAGTAAAGTTGCCAGTTCTCATATCAGGTCTTTGACATTATAATGAATTTGTTACTGTTTATTCTGTCATCAGTTATGATTAGTCCTACTTTTGTGTCATTTGCAAATAAGATGAGAAATAGGTATACTGAGCAATGCTGGTCCCAAAACCAATCTCAATAGTCATTTAGTGAATATCAAAAATCTTTACTCTGACAATAATCTTCTGTTTTTTATTAATCATACATTGCTCTGTCCAGCAGCATGTCTTTTCAGCTTTCGACTCCTTTTCCTACAAATGTTTACAAGAAGCCCTGATTTGGGTATATAGCAAAGGTATTCCTGAAATCTAAGCAGATAATACTCAGTGTTTTACCCTTCCCCACGTCCTTGTATAGTTTGAGAGGATCAGCATTCTGTGACTCTGTTCTGGTTTCATTCAGCATTATGATGTGCTCCAGACAACTTACTGTTTGCAGCCCTGGTGTAACCTCCATTATTTTGCCAATCAGTGAACTGGAATTCTCTGATCTTCCCTTTCTTGGGTCATTCCTCCCTTTAAAAAAATGGTACCAGTATTGCATGCTTCTAATCCTTCAGAATCATTATGACCTACTAGACAGATCAATTACCACTTTTATCAGAAGCATACATTTTTACATAATCCTGTGCGTCACATTATCAAGTTCTTTTGCTTTATCCTCCATCACATCCCCACTGAAATGTGATCCACCTGTTGAAATGTTATAATGTCCTCAGCTACCCAAATTTCTCCCAGTGTCATTTTATCCTGCCAAATTAGCACTGTATTTGTACTTTTTTTAACATAAAGTTATTTAAAACTCTTTTTTTGTGTGAATGAAAAAAAAAAATACACTGGACAAGAGCGAATAAATATGTTAAGTGATTTTGTTCCATTTAATTCAGAACTTCTTCAGAGCAATTAAATGGAACAGAAGCACAACATCATTTTTCACTCTTGTCCAGTGTATTTTTTCATTTATACATCTTTTTTGTGTGACTTTTCTCTCCACTACCTAGTTACCCATTTTTAGTTTGTCTAAGAATTGTTTTCTGACTGTTTTATTCCTTGATGCAGAGTTTCTCCCTATTTCCATCTTAACTGTTCTAACAGTATTTTTTGCTCTCTTCCTAGTCATCACATAACTTTCTCAGCAGTCCATTTTACCAGTCTTTCCATCATGGATTTGGCACCTGCTTAGAGAACCAGGCAGGTTAATTTTTCTCTTAGAAAAAGGTCTGAAATTAATAAAAATGTCTATCAATCCCCAAATCACCCTCTTTATTAAATGTAACTGCTCCTCACCTCAGTTACTGTCTTGTCATTTTCTCAGTTGCTCCTGTCCTTCACTACCTTGCCATTTCCCAGTTCCTCAGGTCCTTCACTGCCTTGTCATTTTCCCAGGTCCTTCACTGCCTTGCCATTTCCCATTTCCTCAGGTCCTTAACTACCTTGCATTTCCCATTTTCCCAGGTCCTTCACTGCCTTGCCATTTCCCAGTTCCTCTTGTCCTTCACTGCCTTGCCATTTCCCAGTTCCTCAGGTCCTTCACTGCCTTGTCATTTCCCCAGTTCCTCTTGTCCTTCACTGCCTTGCCATTTCCCAGTTCCTCTTGTCCTTCACTGCCTTGCCATTTCCCATTTCCTCAGGTCCTTCACTGCCTTGCCATTTCCCAGTTCCTCTTGTCCTTCACTGCCCTGTCATTTCCCAGTTCCTCTTGTCCTTCACTGCCTTGTCATTTCCCATTTTCTCAGGTCCTTCACTGCCTTGCCATTTCCCAGTTCCTCAGGTCCTTCACTGCCTTGTCATTTCCCCAGTTCCTCTTGTCCTTCACTGCCTTGTCATTTCCCATTTCCTCAGGTCCTTCACTGCCTTGCCATTTCCCATTTCCTCAGGTGCTTCACTGCCTTGCCATTACCCAGTGCCGCAGGTCTTTCACTGCCATGTCATTTCCCAGTTCCTCTTGTCCTTCACTGCCTTGCCATTTCCCAGTTCCTCAGGTCGTTCACTGCCTTGTCATTTCCCATTTCCTCAGGTCCTTCACTGCCTTGTCATTTCCCCAGTTTCTCTTGTCCTTCACGGCCTTGCCATTTACCAGTTCCTCTTGTCCTTCACTGCCTTGCCATTTCCCATTTCCTCTTGTCTTTCAATGCCTTGCCATTTCCCAGTTCCTCAGGTCCTTCACTGCCATGTCATTTCCCAGTTCCTCTTGTCCTTCACTGCCTTGCCATTTCCCAGTTCCTCAGGTCCTTCACTGCCTTGTCATTTCCCATTTCATCAGGTCCTTCACTGCCTTGTCATTTCCTCAGGTCATTCACTGCCTTGCCATTTCCCAGTTCCTCAGGTCCTTCACTGCCATGTCATTTCCCAGTTCCTCTTGTCCTTCACTGCCTTGCCATTTCCCAGTTCCTCAGGTCCTTCACTGCCATGTCATTTCCCAGTTCCTCTTGTCCTTCACTGCCTTGCCATTTCCCAGTTCCTCAGGTCCTTCACTGCCTTGCCATTTCCCAGTTCCTCAGGTCCTTCACTGCCTTGCCATTTCCCATTTTCCCAGGTCCTTCACTGCCTTGCCATTTCCCATTTCCTCAGGTCCTTCACTGCCTTGTCATTTCCCATTTTCCTAGGTCATTCCCTGCCTTGCCATTTCCCATGTCCTTCACTGCCTTGTCATTTCCCATTTCCTTAGGTCCTTCACTGCCTTGTCATTTCCTCAGGTCATTCACTGCCTTGCCATTTCCCAGTTCCTCAGGTCCTTCACTGCCATGTCATTTCCCAGTTCCTCTTGTCCTTCACTGCCTTGCCATTTCCCAGTTCATCAGGTCCTTCACTGCCATGTCATTTCCCAGTTCCTCTTGTCCTTCACTGCCTTGCCATTTCCCAGTTCCTCAGGTCCTTCACTGCCATGTCATTTCCCAGTTCCTCTTGTCCTTCACTGCCTTGTCATTTCCCATTTCCTGAGGTCCTTCACTGCATTGTCATTTCCCATGTCCTCAGGTCCTTCACTGCCTTGCCATTTCCCAGTTCCTCAGGTCCTTCACTGCCTTGCCATTTCCCATTTTCCCAGGTCCTTCACTGCCTTGCCATTTCCCATTTCCTCAGGTCCTTTACTGCCTTGTCATTTCCCATTTTCCTAGGTCCTTCACTGCCTTGTCATTTCCCATTTCCTCAGGTTCTTCACTGCCTGGTCATTTCACATTTCCTCAGGTCCTTCACTGCCTTGCCATTTCCCATTTCCTCAGGTCCTTCACTGCCTTGTCATTTTCCCAGTTCCTCTTGTCCTTCACTGCCATGTCATTTCCCAGTTCCTCAGGTCCTTCACTGCCTTGCCATTTCCCAGTTCCTCAGGTCCTTCACTGCCTTGTCATTTTCCCAGTTCCTCTTGTCCTTCACTGCCATGTCATTTCCCAGTTCCTCTTGTCCTTCACTGCCTTGCCATTTCCCATTTCCTCAGGTCCTTCACTACCTTGTCATTTTCCCATTTCCTCTTGTCCTTCACTGCCATGTCATTTCCCAGTTCCTCTTGTCCTTCACTGCCTTGCCATTTCCCAGTTCCTCAGGTCCTTCGCTGCCTTGTCATTTTCCCAGTTCCTCTTGTCCTTCACTGCCTTATTTCCCATTTCCTCAGGTCCTTCACTGCCATGTCATTTCCCAGTTCCTCAGGTCCTTCACTGCCTTGCCATTTCCCATTTCCTGAGGTCCTTCACTGCCTGGTCATTTCCCATTTCCTCAGGTCCTTCACTGCCTGGTCATTTCCCATTTCCTCAGGTCCTTCACTGCCTTGCTACTCTCCCTGTTCATCTTGTTAAAGTACATACCCAGGCAGTGCCTGTTTTAGTTAACTCCAGAAGCTCTTTCTCCATTTTCTTGGTGTAGCATTCAGCTACATGCTCACCATTAGACAACAGACAGTAACAATCTCTTGTCTTGCAGTGCAGGCAGTAAAATCCCATCAGGCATCTCATTTGTAGGGCTTGAGGTTTCATCCTCACAAGGTGGGTGGCTAAAATGTTCCAGGGACTGTACCAGATGCTATAAACTGAGAAATTAAAGGAACTTTGCACATATATCCTAATGGAACAGATGGGGATCAAAATAGGAATCTTTCAATACCCTGGAAGAATTAAGATTTGACAGAATAAACTAGCTTTCAGAAACAGTGAACAGTAAAAGAAGGGGCCAAGATCTGAAAACCGAAATTTGCAGATAAAGAGAACTATGAATGTTTTGAACAGCATTCCCTGGTAGTGGTAGCTTTGAAAATAGTGGAAAATATCAATACTGCATGGAGTAAGTCAAGGAATTCTAGCAAAACTACAGGTAAATGTACACAGCTAATGAAATGTGATCATCAGTATATTGAAAGGACAGAGGCATGGGTAAACTCTGCTGGTCAAGTAACCTCATTTGAGAAGAAAGTTTTCATTTTTTGTGACTGTGAATCTGACCTACAGCTGGCAGGTAAGGTTTATGACAGTAAAGGTTACACATCTCCCAGAAGTACATTCCAAAAAGGGAACTCCAAAAAATGTGTGATCACAAAAAAAGCAGAAGGTGTGCAATCTTTAGTCCAACAGCTCAATACTTTGTTGTTTGCCCTGGCAATAAAAGATCACAGCTAGTTTATGTAGAAATGCCTGGGACACCCATAGCTCAGCAGACCATTTGAGCTATAGATATATGGAAGATTGATTCTACAAGAACATAATCTCCACTACAAGGTACTGTGTCTCTGCAGCTAAGTTATTTCTTGTTATGATACAATGCTGTGGAGAATGTATGAAGAAGCAGTGAAGGAACAATAACATGTACTACAAGAACTCAGAGGTAATATGATGAAGTATTTGTACACAGATTTGGCAGGGGTTATAATAAATAACCTTCCTAAAAGCAGGTAGAATCAACAATGTCAGGGAGATCAAAGTGTATAGAGCAGACATTAGGTAAACTGTGAATGTTAACTAACTGTATCTACAGTTTATCAGATATGTAAGAAATAAGACTACCAGAAGTAATCCCTAGAGCAATCACTAAATGTGTTTCCTTGATTATCATGCTGAACTGTCTTGAGTAAGGAAATTTAAAAGTTATTGGGCCTTTCCGTACGTTTATCGTGAAGGGAAGGGAAGGGAAAATGGTGTAATGTTTACAAAGACCAGACGCACTGATGATCAAACAAAAAAAAAATGGCAATTGACTGAGGTCAGCCACTTGATGAATAAAGCAGAGTGTATAGTCAGAAATCAAAAGGAACACAGCACCCCTCCATAATTATCTCACTTGCACCCATAGCCTGCCTTAGGCATAGGCCAACTAGGCGGCCACCTAGGGCACCGCTCTAATAGGGGCACTTTTCCAGTATTTATTTGGTGTAGGTAGACCAGGATGGGGGCACCAAGTGATGTGGTGGGGGCGCCATGGAGCCCTTTTGCCTAGGGCACCAGTTGACCTAAGGCCGCTCCTGCTTGTACCCCAGATGATACAGTAACTGAATAATAGCATGATGTCATAACCTGTCTTTAGAGCTAAGCATGAGACACTGTAACAGAAAGGAGTTAAGCAAGCCAGACTGACACAACATAATTCCTATGGCTTCACTACATCCAGAAAGGATGATGCTCTTGGTGGCTCTTATTGACTGTATATTCATAGTTTATAGCAGGCCACGGTCATAGTTCCACTACTGCATGTCACCGACTACAGTAGAAATGGTCCATGAGCTACCATCTGCCAGAAAAAGAGAGGAAAGAACTGAAAAAAAAATCTATAATCCACACATTTTACTTTATGTATATATTTATTATTTTGTTAGGACAAATCCTGGTAGGTTGGTAGCTTCTCTTTATTTAAATTTAACTGAGGTAGTGGACTTACAGTAAAAACATGGGTTGACAATTTCAGTACTGGAAAAGAGACATGGCAGATTTGATTCCAAAAATATAAACTATATCTTAAGAAGTTAGACAAAACTAAGTTCAATATATACATATAAACAAGTCATGTAGAAATCAGTAGTACTAGTAGTTACTTTATGTGCAATTGTTTTCATGCGGCTCATGGTTAGAGTTTACAGTATTTGTAAGGGTAATGGGGTGAGTATAAAATGGAAGAATGAAAAGTGGAACTAAAAGAACAATGGAAAAAGGTGGACAGATAATGTAAAATATATTGCAGAGGTGTCAGCTCTGTGACTCAGTATGAGAGAATACTGTGACTCGGGCAACCTGGGTTTGACTAGCAAGACCAGCATTTGAGAGGTTGAATGGGGCTAATAAGAAAGGCAGCAGTATTTTACCAGCTTGCCTATCCTGGGGGAGGGCAAAGGTCATAAGCAGGGTAGTCAGCCCTGATGGTGATACTGGGTCTGAATCTCATGTTTACAAATTCTGAGGGCATGAACTGACAAACATTTTTGGCCATAATAGCCCTTCGTCATTGCTTGTTGGGGATGGAGGCCAGTAATAGGTAAGGCATATAGATAGATATATCTAAGTCCGTATGATCATGAGTATGTTGATGCACTGGGAGGCCTCAGTCTTCTCTCTGGCAATGGGAGGGTTATGAATTAGGTCCATGGCAGTCAGGAGTGATTCCCAGCATGCAGAGTCAAGAAGAGGTGTTACTGGCAGCTGATATTCTGCTCCACAGGAGTCAAAAGATTAAAAAACAAACTATTGTAGAAGATAACGGAATAGAGTTCATAGATTATTACTAGGCTAAAGACACAAGAGCCTTTAACAAGCCTAACCAGTAATACATAGGATATGACATTATTATATCTTAATTCCCCAGATATGGGATTGAGTAGTATCAGGGCAGTGGGTCTTTGGGTGTTGGAGTCTTGAGTCATTTTACAGACTACCTCTGTCCACAAGTGACATGAGTAGTACCCCAGGAGTGAATTTATATCTCCCCATACATTTATCCAAATTCTTTTTGAAGACGGCAAGGGACGGGCTGTGTTTTACAAAGATGGGAAGTTTATTCCATAGACGAGGTAGCCTTTGGGATATGAATCTGTCTCTCCAGCAAGTTTCATTAGAGTCACAGTCCAATTGATATAACTGCCTGGTTAAGTACATGCAGAAGGGGACATTGTTCTCGATTATGGGTTGATGAATGTTGAGTACACAGTGGCACTATGACTTCCTTTGATCTTGATGCCATGCCTTTACTTATAAGATGAGCCACACAGAAGGATTTCTTCACTACTGTAGCCACCTTGTGGTCAAAGTTTAGGTGACTATCTATCTGTGTTCCTAGGTCCTTCACCACTGGGTCTACTTTTGGGATGTGCTATCATTATTATAATTTGCAGGGATATCCGATTTACTGAAGGGTATGATTATGCATTTTTTAGCATTTAGTCTCAGACCATGTTTTTGGCACCAGTCATGTATCATTTTTAGGCCTGTTTGTAGGATGTCAACATCATTTGGGGATTTAATGATTGCTCCCAGCTTACAGTCATCAGTGAACTTGGTGAGGCAAAGGCCCCCAACATCGACCTTCACTTCAGAGAAGTATATACCAAACAGGATGTGTCCCAACACTGAGCCCTGTGGGACACCGCTTGTAACAGGTTTCTTATCGGAAGTAGATTCACCTATCGGTACAACACACGTCCTGTCGGTGAGCCAGTTGGCTATGCATCTGACAATGTAGGGGTTTATGCCTAACTAACTCAGTAAGTTTATCTATGATCCCTGAGTGAGGGATTGTGTCAAAATTTGGCCAGGTCTAGATAAGCGGTGTGTGCTGTATTACCCTCATCCATGCCCCTGGTGACTTTCTTGAAGTCCACTAGATTGATCAGACAAGACCTCCATTTGACAAAGCCAAATTGGGTCTGGTCCAGTTTTTTCAGAGTTTCTATCTTATTGATCAGGTCCATAATAATTCTCTCCATGGCCTTGCAAATAAGACTGGTCAACCTTATGGGTCTGTAGTTCCCTGGGTCAGCTGATGAGCCTCCCTTGTGCAGAGTGACGCCTGTTGTAGTCTTCCATTCTCCGGGGCTAAGCACATCTGGATGGTGTGATTAAAGAAAGTTTATAGTGGCCCTGATAGATTCTGTTTTAAGCTATTTAAGAAGCATCCTGGAATGTTAACGGGACCCATGGGGGCTGTGTTTTTGGCTTTAGCAAGCGCAGTAAGGACCTGTTCCCTCATAATGACTGGTAGGGGATGATTGCTGGTATTTCTCAGGATGTGATAGGAGGTGATGGGGGCCGGGGTTTGAACTGAACTTATTGGCCAGCAGGTTTGCTATAGTTTCAAGCTGGGTGTAAGTGTTGCCATTCACAATTAACTCAGCACATTGCTAAGTGTTTCTCCTAAGGTTATGAACATAATTTAAAAAAGCCTTATGGTTATCTTTCACCTGGGAGGCTACCTTTGCTTCATAGTTTGCTTTGGCAGATTTGACCCGCTCTCTAATTTGTTTGTTTAGAGTGGTGAGTGCCTTTTTGCACTCTTTTGCCTGTTCCTTCTTGGCTTTGGAGAGGTTTTTTTCCTTTTGTTGAATAGCCTATTTATGGTAGAGGCCTACCAGGGGGATTTATTTTTGCCAGTAATTATATGTTTGACTGGGACAGGTATGGCCTCCTCTATATGCAGCTATGAATGCGGTTGTACAGTGCTTTTGTGTACAGCTCATTTTAGGCCTCAGTGTTATCTGGGTTCAGAGGGGCTTGGAAGTTTAATAAACTGCTGCTTAATTTGAGGTAATTGGCCTTAGCAAAGTTCTTAACAGGTATGGAGTTCGATGGGGGGTTGTAGGTTAGTTTTAATACTAAAGGAGATTTTGTGGTCAGATCTTAGCAGGGAGGAATTAATGCATGGGAGAGAGCAGTGTCCCCCCATGTTCATGAGTATTAGGTCAAGGATATTAGTACCTCTAGTTGGGAAGCTAACTAGTTGCTCCAGGGTGTTTGGGTTAACAAAGTCCAAAAACCTCTGAACAAGTGAATTATGGGTTGTACAAGTCTTCCAATTTATGGAGGGGTAGTTGAAGACCCCCATAAGTATGGCGTTAGGTTGAATGTTAAGAGATTCCAGTATGTTTAGGTAGGAGGTGTGGTTACTCATGTTAGGGGATCTGTAGCTAACAAGGATACGATAGGGGGGGTCACACCTAAGATTAGTTTGGTATTGAGCAACTCAAGTGAGTCATGTTGTTGGAACAGTCTAGCAGTGTACTTGTCCTTTATGAACACTGAGACACCTCCTCACTTTGTTTTATCCTGAGCTGAGGGTGTTCAAAATGTATGAAAGGCATTGCAGCTTTTGATAGCTGGGGTGCTTTCTATGATTCTGAACCATGTTTACATGACTGCACATATGTTGGCATTCTCCAGGGTGTGGAGTGTTTCCAGGGAGTGCATTTTTTTTATTTAAAATCCTAATGCTGAGCAGCAGTACCTTTAGGTAGTCATGAGTGATTTTTGTTATGATGGAAGGTTTAACAGCTTGGCACAGTCTAAAAAAGGCAGTATGGGGATAGATAAGGATATTTCCAGTATCCAAAAGCCAGGTGGTGCAAACCATCTCTGGCAAAGCATCATGGCTTGTCGAACATGTCTCCCCAGGCTGACTGATAATGGTTCCCCTTTTTGTGACACCAGAAACTAAGCCAATTGTTAAAGTCAATCACTTTTTGCTGGTACTGTGGCATCATCAGTGTGAAGGTAGGATGCTACTCAAGGCTAGATTCATACCCATCTGTGACACGTATTCAGAGAGCTCCACTGTGTCTCTCTTCATATCGTCCAATGAGGTATGCCTTAGGTCGTTTGCACCCACATGGACTATGACCATGTCATATCGGTACTTGTGGTTTAAAGACATAACAGGCATGATCTGGCTGATCCTGCCACCAGAAAAACAATCACTGTGATATTCTCCTTGTCCTGGGACAGGAAAGGGTGCATAAAGAGCTACTAGAACAGATGTGAAAAGGATCCAGGATTAAGTGTCTTCAATAGGGAGATAGGGGTAAAAGCTCTATTTCTGTCTATATTAAAATATAGGTTCATAGGTTCATACTAGGCTATCTGCCCTAGGGCATTTATAAGCCTAGCCAGAATGTGTTTGGCTTTCGCCACCCATTTTAAATTTATTTTGCTATGCCCTTTTTCGAGGTTAGTATACTGTGCCTCTGTCTAACAGTGACACAGAAGTGATACCCGGGGTAAACCTACGATCTCCCATCCACTCATCAAGATTCCTCTTGAAGAGAGTCAATGAGGGTCTCTGCCTAACCAGGACTTGGATTTTATTATTGGGTTATGAATCTGTCCCTCCAGCATGTCCTATTTATTTCAGTGCTGAGGTTCAAGTCTCTCGAGCGCGTAGCTCGATGGGATTTGGATTTTCTGAGGTGCAGCATGTCCATTAATTCCGGGTTGGACATGGCTTTATACGTCAGGCACAGATCACCTCTGAACAGGCGGTATGCCACTGAGTAGAGCTGGAGTTTCTTTAACCGGGCAGCATATGGCATCTGTTTGAGCCCTTTGATCCTCTTGGTGAGGTACTTTTGGGGTCTTTCCAGTTGCTGCAGGTGTCTGGTAAGGTACATCCCAAAAGGGGCATTGTACTCAATTATGGGCCTCATGAGGGATGAGTAAAGAGGCACGATGACCTCCCCTGATCTAGATGTGAATCCCTTCATGATTAGGTGGGCTATATAAAATGTTTTTCTAACCACTTTGGCCACGTGGTTGTCAATGAGAGATTGCTATCAACTTGGGTCCCCAGGTCCCTAATTACTTCTTCTGTACTTAATGGATTACCACCTATGTGGTAATTTGTGGGCACTTTGTTTTTGCCAAAGGGGATGACTATACACTTTTTGGCATTTAGCTTGAGGCCATGGTTCTGGCACCAGTTGTCTGTTTCTATGAGGCCCTTTTGGAGGATGCTTGTGTCGGCTGGAGAGCCGATTATGGCACCCAGTTTACAGTCAACTGCGAACTTGGTCAGCCACAGTCCTTCCGTGTTGGCCTGTACCTCAGAGAAATATATACCGAACAAGAGAGGTCCCAGGACTGAGCCTTGTGGGACACCACTTGTAACTGGTTTGGAGTCTGACATGGCTCCAGCAATTCTAACCATGTAGGTTCTGTCCTTGAGCCAGTTTGCAATCCATCTAGTGACAAAGGGTTTATATTTAAGCTGGTGAGCTTATCTATAATGCCCGAGTGGGGTATTGTATCGAAGTCTTTTGCGAAGTCCAGGTAGGCTGTGTGGACCACCTTCCCCTCGTCAATGGCCTTGGTGACTGTTTCAAAGAAATCAACCAGGTTTAAGAGGCAGGATCTGCCCTTAACAAAGCCGAACTGGGTAGGATCCAGTGTCTGTAGGTCCCCAATATCTTTATTTATGAGGTCCATGATGATCCTTTCCATGGCTTTGCAGAACAAGCTAGTCAGTTTTATGGGGCGATAGTTTCCAGGATCCGTTGAGGCACCACCTTTATGGAGAGGGACCACTGTTGCTGTACGCCACTCTTTGGGCACATATCCTGTAGTAAGGCTGAGATTGAACAGTAGTTTTATGTTTGGGTTTAGCTCTTCTTGGAGTTCATGTAGGACGCAGCCCGGGACACCGTCTGGTCCCATTGATGCTGTGTTTTTTGCTTTGGAGAAGGCGGCTCTTACCTGAGCATCTGAGATGTCAGGGGGGCAGCACTCTGCTGGGATAGATATTTGCCCTTTTGGTGGGGGGGGGAGTTTGCGCTGAACCTGTCAGCTAGGATGTTGGCAATGTCTGTCATTTTGGACTAATTCTGAGCATATCTGGGAATTACCACCCAGGTTCCTAACATAACTAAGGCATGTATGGTCACAGCCCTTGGAGTATCATTAGAAGTAATGGTCTTGCGAAGAGATCAGATGCTGCATATACAGTACTGACCTACTGAGAAATACATAGGCTGTTAATTCTGAAGCAGGTATTTGTGAGTTGTACATAGGTAAAAGTGAGATTAACAAGAGAAAGATTAAGAAGGTGCGTATACATGCAAATCTGTGTAGTTCCTATGCTTCCTGCATTTACTTACATATCTATTTCATTGTCGTGACCTAGTCGAATTCATCTATTGGAGTATTTTAGGTGAGGTGCCTTCCCAGAGTATGCCTTTTCATAAAAGACAAATCCCTGGATCAGTTGAAAT
The DNA here is from genome assembly GCF_019279795.1 of Protopterus annectens. NCBI lineage: Eukaryota > Metazoa > Chordata > Ceratodontiformes > Protopteridae > Protopterus > Protopterus annectens. The sequence goes on along the minus strand of NC_056747.1, from coordinate 387,344,934 downwards.
GATCCCTGTAATGGTGTTAACAAGGCATACTGAAGGAGTTAATTAGGTACGCTTTTAGTACGGGGTGTATTCCTAGGAGTGCAAAATCTCTCCAGTGACCACAGCTATGGAAGGAAAAATAAAATATGCAGTAAAAGTATATTTTCATCCTATTTTTTGAGGTTGCACTGCACTTAACTTTGACTGAAGGGGATAAAGCATGTTAATTTCTCCAATCCCCCTGAGGTTCTGGTAAGAGCTTGCTGTATATATGGCCTTTATTTAAAGGATTAGCAAATTGTCTGCTGTCTCAATAGCAGATTAAGTGCTGGTTTTGTTATTATTCTCTGCACCGGGAAGAATGACAAAAAGGAGGCATGTATGTCACAGCCCTTGGAGTACCATTACAAGTAATTTGCCTTGAACAAACTGGGGAGGGGATTAAAACAGAAAAGAAAAGATTAAACAGTGAAATATGAACTGCTCTCAAGTAAGAGGAAGGACAAGTGTCTGCTGCTTCCTGCTGATTCACATCTACAGATGTTACAAGTCACCTTTTTACCTAATCGGTTCTGCCCACCCTCTCACTAACTGATACTGAAGGAAGTGAAGACAGCAGGTAGGCAAAAGAACATGATAGCTACCTTTATATAACCGAGAAATCCTGAGAGGCAGTGCGTTAAAAATAACTGTAGTTGTACTTAATGAAAAACATACAATTTTATAACAGAAGATTTAAGAACTATTTAAATTTAAAGTACAGTACCAGTACATATCAAAATGCCAATTAAAACAAACTAGAGACAGGACAGGCATCTGGGGCACAACAATAGCCATGCAACACTGTTCCAAAAAGCTTCTAAGCATTATGTTAACTCAACATTTAAATGACATGCACTATTTTTCAAAACCACATAATAATCATCTACTCTTCAATAAAACATACTGCATTCATTGAAGGATAGTACAGGTGGAGGAGGGGGTAACATACATGACAAGAAATTACCCCCTAGTGACATGACATGCCACTCCTTACACCTCATTTAAATGTAGAGGCATCTGCCTGCGTCATGGTACAGAGGGTTAAAGACCCAACTGCAAACCAGATGAGTTGGTGCTTACTAGTGATCTAGGTACAGGAGGTGGTAGCCGTGGGCTGTTGGAATGACCAGACAATGCTGCCTTCCTGACCTTAGAGAAAGGAGGCATCCTAGGTCCACTGTGAAATTAACACATGGTAAGGGTTGGGTGTCAAGCTAAAAGTGCAGTGTATGAGCTGGGGTGTGTGGTCTGACTTGCCAAACAGTACTTGTTCTGTAGGCTGAGATTGGCAGGTGTGTGTAACCTTGCAGATACCACTGGGCTGCCACAGTAGGCCCTGCACACTTTGACACTGTGCACCTTGTTCACCAGAAGTGTGATGAGGACCATACAGCAAGAAAAAACATCTCTCTGCTAAATCATATGTACTGTAGCCAACTACCACCTCTATTTCCCAGGTGCCTATGGACACTGATAAGCAGAAAGGAGGAGGAATTAATTGAATCAGTAGATGGTAAGGAATATATGGTGAAAGGGAGGGCAAAAATATACAAATATGCATCAACTAATACGCCCTGTAAATATTTTGTCATAGCTAAGACCTTTCCTGTCCCTACCGCTCATTTTTTAAAAAGGCAAAAGTGACAATCTTGCTACATTTACTCTTATCTCAATGCGCACATTCTAGAACCCTCTTTGCAAAGTACTAATCACAGATATTTTGTCAGGGACGTGATCCTCTCCTATTAGGTGGCACCTCTTTGTTACGTGCACTGCTCCGTGTACTGCTGCTACATGTCAGCATCTAAAAAGAGAGGATGTCACCACTCTTCAGAGGATGTTCTCCTATGGAATACCAATCCCACCTTCATGGTAGCTCCAAATGATCCAGATATACTACTGAACTTGGGCCATCAGTATTTATTTACCTGTTTGTTAACAGGGTAGGTGAGCTGGTCATGTGATTCTTTTCAGGAATGATCCAAGTTCCATGTGGAGCGAATGACACACATACAATAGCAGCTAAATATAACAAATGCTTCACCGTGCATTTGCCACGACACAGTACAATTGTAGTACTTAGTAAAACAGCAAACGTTTTACTGTAGCAGTGATAACAAAATGTTGAGAGTTAAATAGAAAACATCATATAGTAGTAATTAGCCATCTTGTCTAACAGTCATTTTCAGAAAATAGATGATTCCTTAGCTTAGTTTTGATACCTTCTACTGTTTGCTTACTACCAACATCAGAAAGTAACTGGTTCCATCTAAATGGGCCAGTTTTATTGTGCTGCCTTTCTTATTGCTAAGCATAAGAGAAGGTCCATTCATTGAGGGATTATTAGTGTTATCAATTCTCATGGAATAAGTTAAAGACTAGATAGAAAGTCTTGCATGCCAGAGTGGATAATGCTTTAGCTTAATAATTAAAAAAAGCTGACAGTTTAAGATGAATTTGGCTCTAACAGTAACAAGAAGTCAATGTACTTTTTACTGCTTCATAATGATGGGCATGTGAGTCTGTCTGAAGGACAAAATGGCAAATGTTGTTTATTTTGGCTTGTAGATGGTGGGAGGTGTAGTTAGTAGGTACAGCCACAACAGGGAGCCCATATTTCACTTTAGTGAATAATACATTTTGGCCAGAGACACATGCAGTTGGGGAAATCAGGTGTGATAGTAACACACACGCACTGGACTACAATCGTCCATCTTGGTCTGACTTCTGAACTCTACGTGTCCTCTATAAGTGCTCGTTTTAACAAGGCTGCCATCTGCTGCAGCAGAGGAAATGAATACCTTTCTGTACCCGCTGTACAGGGATTACAGGAAGTACCTGCTGTGGCCTATGATGTCAGTAAGGAGCAGCATCTTGCCAGGGTGCTGAGAGATGCCACTGACATTACCAACTCTGGTAAACAGTATAAGCACAGGCATAGTGACCTGTGGAGATGACACTCCAACCTGCCCTGCAAGTGAGAGTTACAGTTATGGAGAGTGAGCCAGCACATTTTTTGAAAGAGATTTTCACTGGTTTGCAGTGTGTCATTATGCTTTGTAATGCATGCTCTTGCCATACTGAGTACTGTCCTTACAGCACCACACAGCTGACACTGGCCTGCCTGAGCAAGTGGGGGAAGTGCTGTAGGTGGTTACCTGTTGTGTAAAGTAAGGATAAGTACATCATGATGTGATACCATCTCCCATGCTAACATAGTTCATCAACTAAATACATTGTAAACTCACCCCTATGTGGCAAGATCGATAGCTAATTGGCTAAAAGACAGAACCCACCTCTTGTGGGTGGCAGGGGCAGCATCAGAGAATATGAAAGGGACCAGTGTTGTCCTACATGGCTCAGTGTTGGGATTGTCTTTGTTCGGTATTTACTTTGCTGACCTACAGACTAAAATCAAGACCTGTGGCTACCAAGTTTGTGGATGACTGCAAACTGGGAGTAATTGTCAAATCCCCCTGTAACATACAAACACCAGTAGCAATGTATACTTATAAATGCCTGCTGCCTTGAAAATGAACTTAAATTAAACATTGTCACATTTGTCAGACAAACCATCCCCCAGCATATGGCATCGGCAATGCACCACTTCAAAATGTAGTTACACACCTGGGAACCTGGGTTGATAATTCCCCACCTTTGATCAGCATGCAACAGCTGTCAGGAATCCTTCTACATTCCTGCATTCCCATTGGCATGGACTGCTACAACTTACATCAAACAATATCAGCTGATTGCCAAGGGAATATCATCCAGATGTAAAGATTCTATTGTCCCCTTGTATTCAGCACTGATCAGACCAATTACACTGCCCACTTTAAAATGCATCTCACCAAACATATCAAACATATACGATGACCGCAGAAGTTCCTAACAAAGAGGATCACAGGCTTAAAACCCCTAAGGTACCAGAAAAGGCTGGAAGCACTGTCCCTCCTCCGTGTGTCTTATCAGCACCTTGCAGGAAACCTTTGCCTTTTCATCTAAGAAATCAGGGATCCAGTAGTCCAGAATTTCTTGTACCTTCAGAAATAAAACAGTCCCACAAATACAACAGATCTAAACCTGCTTCAGAAGAAAACTAAATCAAGGTGGAGAGACAGATTCATTACTCGGCATTATACTCACCTCTGGAATATACTTCCCCATGCAGATAAAGCAGTGTGTGATAACTGGATGGGTATTCATAAATTCACCTCAGGCTTGATAGGACTAGCCCTCCTTGAGAGAGAAGATACAGTCTAGGGTAGGAACTGGTAAGGTGTAAGACCCAGTAACTTTGAACTTCCTAATATTTCCTATGTACTAATGGCTGTCTTTTCTTCTTCCTTTGTTTTGTCTATCTAATCTATCAAGATGGTCAGCTATGATATCGGAGGAGGAGAGACAGCAGCCATCTGTATATGCACAGGCAAGCATGCCTCTTGGTACGTTCCAGTGGTTCCCACGTCTGTCTCTCTGTTAGTAGGATGAAGGTCCCCCTGTAGTAGGGCTCACTAGTTCTCTCTGTAAGCTCTTCTCTGGTGGAAGTGAAGGGAGTGTCACAGAGGGGTACCCATGGGCCACACAGCAGTGTCATAGGAGGTCACCCTGGATCACCTGGTGATGGGTGCAGTGGCTGTTGAAGGCAAACGTGGGATGGCAGCTAGATACTCAAATTGGCATCCTAAAGTGTCACCGTTGGTGTCTAATAGAGTCACATGGCTGGTTAGCATTATGCATCAGATCACTAAAGGCAGCAATTGCATAGGATGTCATCTACAGAGGTGACTGACTTTTGGGTGAGTTCTCCCCTGGCAGACCTAATGTACTTTGCCTTATCCCCCATCACAGTGTCTGCTTTCCTGTTTGAATTCTGCCAACCCAGTCACCTAGTGTCCACCCTCTCTGTCCGGTGCTGATCCTGTTTTGGATCTATATCTATCCTGCTTGTCACTGTCTTCATTACCCATTGGCTGTCTGCCACATCTAGCTTCTCTAGTCACCCCTTCCTTCCCTCATATGTTCCTTTCTACACTACCCCAGTCTTCCTAAAAACAAAATTGAAAATCAATACCTGTCCATGGAAAAAAAATTGCCCGACTTCTCTAAGCCTTCCCTTTAGGTTATTCTTGTGTGTGTGTGTTCCTTTACTTGTTCATCCCCTTCCTGTAGCTGTCCCATCTCATTTTTACCCCATTTCAAATGATGAACTGTGTTGGCAACTTGCTGTGCTGGCCTTAAGTGGCCTACTCACAGTGCCAGTGTAGCAGCTAGGAGGTACTTTGTTCTATGTGTGAATGCCCATAGCACTGGGCATGCCACCTTGCTACACCTCTCATCTTGGTCATGTGATTATACTCTGCAGTAGTGTGCTGCAGCTATCATTTTTTGTACAGCCCTTTCCATAGCATGCCATTGCAATGCCAGTCCTAATACATATCTAAGCAGACTTGGACATTGTGATGCTAATTCTCCTCCGTTATACAACACCGTGTGATCACATTCTGAATCTTTCTGAATGCCTCCATTGTCTTTGTATTTAACTATTTGAGCATCTTGCTTGATTATTTTTATTCTGATCTTATAACTAGATGTCAGTCATATATGTGATTTCTCTCATATTGCTAGAAATGGAACACTGTGTTTTACAATTTTGAAAGTGTCACTTTGTATTCGGTTTCTTGCTTTAGCTGGGCATGGGTTGTAATTGAAGAAGTTCAAGTTTGTTAGCAGTAATTACACTTATAGGAGGTTGCTTGTAGCTCACAGGCACATGGAGGTCTCTTATTACCAAAAAGACTAACTTCACAATGCAAAGAAGTGGAATACATATATGCTGGAGAATGAATGAAGGAATGAATGCCTTCACTGCAACCAAAAATGAAGAGCATATTAGGGACAGAAGAGACAAGTAGCCTTTGAGCCTTTTCAAGCCTTCTAGGTCATTAACAGCCACAGTTTCATAAAAGCTCATGGTTTTGAAGTAATGCATTTATTAAAATGGTCCATTAAGCTGATGTTAGAACAGCTAGATATGCCTATTAGGAAGGCTAAGCTCATTGTTAATGTTTTACCACTGTGCTGGTAACCTAGGTTTGGGCTTTAACATCATTCACTGATGGTTGATCAGGGAAGTGCAGGAGAAATGGACTAAGTAGGCAGAAGACAGCTCTTTTTTTCCAGAGAGGGGTGGTTCATACATTCCAAAGGGAGATGATGTGTATTTTTAATAAATGTAAGTGCTAACACAGGATGAGGTTGTGGCATGCAGTTACATATATTTTTAGCTAGATATTCTCATAACTGGATGTTTGGGGGAAGAAAAAGAGATTTATGGAACAAAATAAAAAGATCTGCTGTTCTTCCTTCATCCCAAAGGATGAGATCATTTTAATTTCAGTTGGATACGTGTCATCAGATAGGATAGGTTAGAGTTTTCAATATGGATCACTTGGACATCCTTCAGTAATTTTGGGCTCAGTATCAAAGACTGAAAGATGATGGAAATGAAAAAGACTGCTGACACTATATCTGAAGACAAAAAAAGAGATTAAAATGTCCTCACAAGATGTAGTACTATTAAGTTTTTAATGCATCTGTAATACTGCCAGAATTCAAAATAGGCCACTGCAGGAAATTGCTCTGACAAGGAGAAGAAATTGGTTTGATTCTGTAAATGTGTTTAAATACCTCAGTAATAGAAGACCTAAAAGAAATTACCACAGATAGTTAGTTTTCTCAGTAACACCAGTGCTGAGGTTTTCTGCAGCTGCAGCAGATGGCATAGCTTATAACAATGCTATCATTTGGTTAGACAGGAAATAATGGAATTTCCAGACAACTATCAGTGACTCACACAAGCCAAACCCGCACATATCAAAATGCACCTTGAAAAATATCTGCTGTAAGAGAGCAAACGTTTTCTATCTATCCATGCTTTAGGACTTCTGTTCAACTCCTATAATGAACCCTGTGAACAGCTGCACCATCCACAGTGTTTACTAGGCAAATATGGGGATGAATGTACATCACATACATACCACATGCACACCTAAGAACAATTTAGAGTCATTAGTTCACCTACTGCATGTCTTTGGGAGGTGGAAGGAAACCGGAGTCCCTGGAGAAACCCCACACAAACACAGGGAGGACATACAGACTTCACAGAGAAGGCACCCCAGCTGAGAACTGAACTGGAGAACCTCTTTGCTGTGGGGTGACAGTGCTACTCACTGCACCACTATGCTACCACCAGGCATGATAACTTTCCTTAAATAGCAGTACCAATCAGTATTTAATTGATCTTTATGTTCCTTAACTTATATTTACTTCATCTTGCTCCCTCAAGGGGTAATATATTAAAGGTGGAAGGGTAATTTAGGAGCACAATAAAGCAGAATGAATACGGTGAAGCTGGAAAGGTCAACTTAAGAAGAAATTACAGAAGAGATAATTCACTGGAATAAGAAGTAAAACCTGAGGCAGCTTTCATATAGAGGCAGTTGACTAAAACCATCAAGGCTTCCGGGACACAATAAAAGAATATTCGACATATACAGAGAGAAAGAAGGAGCAAGTATGCAAAGACAGAGCTGGCATAGCTTAATGCAAATGGGGTAATATATAGGTCATATTTATATCTCAACAAATATTAATCTTTTCTTAGGATCACAGGAGTTTACTAGGCTAATGCCCCTGGGGCCCTTACAAGCCTAGCCAAGAGTTTATCCCCAAAAAAGAAACCTCAGTCAGCACCTGTCACCCCTGTCAATGAGGGACACATGTGGAACCCCTGGGAAAAATCTGTGGTTTTCCATCCACTCATCAAGGTTGCGCTTGAAGAGGGTCAGCAAGGTACTCTGACATGTATAGGAAGTCTATTCCAGAGACGGGGCAGCCTCCATGAGACAAACCTCCTCACCCCAACCCAACATGGCTTAAGACCACACCATAGTATCTCAACAGCTCTCATATCCTTCACCCAGACCATTGCTGAAGCCAGAAACTCCAATAACTTAGTCTCATGTTTGTTCCTAGACTTATCAAAGGAATTTGATACAGTATCACATTCCAAACTTCTGACCAAACTAGTTAACCTTAATCTAGCTGGCTCAGCTCTCTCTTGATTTGCTAGTTACCTCACTGACAGATATCAGTCAGTCAAATGGCAATCCTCCTGCTCTCCTTTCTTACCCATACAAACTGACTTACCACAGGGGTCCATTGTTGGACCCCTGCTCTTTAATATCTTTATCAATGACTTCCACTCCCCCCCCCCTTCCAGCTTCATCCTGTACGCCAACGACTCAACTCTTATTACATCCGCAAACTCCATCACACAACTTCAAACACACGCTCAGCAATCTTTCCATCTTGTAGAAACTTGGCTATAAAACAATCAGCTTATCCTTAACCCCCAGAAAACTAAGCTACTTCTCTTTCTCCCAAAAAAACAATGACCACATCAAGGCTAACTTCTCCATTTCCTCTCTTAATAATACAATAATTAAAGTAGACATACACACAATTACTTGGTATGACAATTGATGGCCAATTAAAATTCGACACACACATTCACCATTCAGTAAACAAGACCAACCAAAAACTAGGCTTGCTATATCGCAACGCAAAATTCCTATCCGCAGATTCTAGACAACACCTTGCCCAAGCCTACCTCCTCCCTAGCCTCCTATGCAGCTCACCAGTCCTCACCAGTCTTTAAACTGGTTTACGCTCTAGACTGGAACAAACCTACAATAAAATTGCCAAATTTGCAGCTAACCTCCCTAACCCAACCCATCACTGAATAGCCCTCCGCAAGCTACACTGGCTGGAATTCTCCTACATTTAAAATTGTCCCAACTTCATGTAACCCACCACATACTTAACAAACCCACCCTCCTGTCTCTCCCTCATAAATCTGGTCTCATACTACTCCCCCCACACCCCCTAGGTAGCTCTGAGAAACTTCTACAAATTCATACATCTAAAGTAAACATAGGCAATCTGCTATATAAATCTTCTATTACAAAAATCTGGAACAGCCTACCCTTTAATATAAGAAATATCACTCAAGCAGCTAGCTTCAAAAAATAATTGAACCAATTCTACCTAAATAACTGGATCTCCCCCTCGTCAGGACCCCACCTGACCTCCCTACTACTGCTCTATAATTTACTCAATCTTAAACTAACCTTAATCCTCTGAACTACTTGTCTAGCAATTTGCATAATTCTATCTGGTACTACCTGTACACACCAAACATGTATCACCAAAATAACTTATCCAAATACTGTAATGTCTATAGCTGTTCAATAACATAGTTTCTATTATTCTTGGTACAATGTTTATGTTTTGTCTTGCTCATTCTTGTATTAATATGATGTTTTACTTGTTTTGTGTAGTAATATTATGTATGTATTAATATGCTTTACTTACTTAAAGTATTACTAAGAATATTTTTATTCCGGAGCTTTTCTCCTCTGGTCTCCACTGAAAATGGGCTATAACTGCTCATCTGGATCAACCCGGTTAACAAATGCGAAATAAATAAATAAATAAAATACAAATATCACATATTAGATTTAGGCCTTTTGAGTGAGTAATGCATGAGGAGTTAGACTTATGGATATGGAGCATCTATAGTAGGGCAGGGTCCAATATTGCCTTGCAGGTGAGAGACAGATCACCTCTGAGTAATCTATACGATACCAAGTAGAGTGATAGTGATTTGAACCTGTCTGCATAGGACAGGTGTTGGACACCATGGATTGCCTCTGTGAGGTATTTCTGTGGCCTTTCCAGTTGGTGCAGGTACTTGGAGAGGTACATACCAAATGGGGCGTTATACTCAATTATTGGCCTACTGAGGGAGAAGTACAGAGAGGTAATAACTTCCTTTTTTCTTGATGCAATCCCTTTACTTATGAGATGAATCAAGTAAAAGGCTTTTCTGACCACTGCCACTACATGATGGTCGAATGTGAGATTGTTGTCAACCTGAGTACCCAGGTCTGTCACCACAGGTTGTGTGCTTAGGGGATTGCCATTGATGTGGTAATCAGTAGGGGCCATGTTTTTGCCAAATGGTATGATAATACATTTTTTTTGCGTTTAACTTAAGGCCATGACTTTGGCACCAGTCATTTGTTGCTGTGAGACCCTCATTTGGGGAGTCAATGACAGCACACAACTTACAGTCATCTGCAAACTTGGTTAGCCACAGGCCTTTTGTCTTTGCCTGGACTGCAGAGAAGTAGATGCCAAACAGTAGGGGTCCCAGGACAGATCCCTGGGGAACACCACTAGTGACAGGTCTGCTGTCAGAGGTGGAGGCACCTATTTTGACCTTGTGGTTCCTATCAGTTGGCCACCCACCTGATAAAATAGGCATTTACGCCAAGTTGTGTTAGCTTTTCAATGATGCCCGAGTGTGAGATTGTGTCAAAGGCTTTGGCCAAGTCAAGGTACGCTGTATGTACTGACTTTCCCTCATCCATGGCCTTGTGACAGTCTCAAAGAAGGTAACCATATTCAACAGGCAATATCTGCCTTTGACTAATCCGAACTGGGTAGGGTCAAGTGCTTGGAGATTGCCTATGTCCTTGTTAATGAGATCCATAGTAATACGCTCCATGGCTTTACAGATCAGACTTGTCAAGCTAATGGGGTGATAGGTTCCAGGGTCAGTAGTGGCATCACCTTTGTGCAAGGGGATTACTAATGGCAGTTCTCCACTCTGCTGGAATGAAGCCTGTACGTAGGCTGTGGTTGAATAGAGTGCTCAATGGTGAAGCTAGTTCTTGCTGGAGATGGTGCAGAATACATACTGGGATACTATCAGGTCCCAAGGAAGCTGTGTTCTTTGACTTGGATAGAGCCTTTAACACTTGATCTATGGAAATGTGAGGTGCAGGACAAGTATCAGGGATGGCGAATGGGCTTTTGGGGGGTAGGGGGTTGATGTTTGCAGTGAACCTGTTTGCTAGCAGGTTGGCTAAGTCAACAGGATCAGTGTAAGTGGTACCGTTAAGTACTAATTTGCAGCAGCCCTGGGTTTTGCCATGGAGGATCCTGACATAACTGAAGAAGGCTTTGTGGTTTCCCTTTGTTTTGGAGGGTAGTTTCAATTCATAATTGGCTTTGGAGGTTTTCACTAGTGATCAAATTTACTTGTTGAGCCTGAGGAGGGAGTTTTTCCAATTTGGAATTTGTTCCTTTTTACCCTTAGACAACAGTTTCTTCCTGTTGTTGTAAAGCCTGTTGATAGAGAATTTCCACCAGACAGGTTTGCATTTCCTTGAGGAGCAGGTTTTAGTTCTGTTGGGTATAGCTGAGTCCATGCAGTTGTATAGGTGTTTGTATACTGCATTTGTGTACTGTTCAGCATAGTTGTGTCCATCCTCTGAGGGGAGGTGGTGTGAAGCTACTGATACCCTCCCTTAGGAGGCTGTAGTCAGCTTTTGAGAAGTTTTTTAGTCTAGTTACAGCTTGGAGGGGGGGGGGGGTTGAGTAGGAGAGAAACTTCGAATGACCTATGATCTGATCGCACCTGGGAAGAACATACCAAGGGAGTGGTGCAGCAGTTACCTATGTTGGTGAGAACCAAGTCCAGAAAGTTATCTCCCCTTCTGGGGAATGAGACAAGCTGGTCTAGTGTGTTAGAATTGATGAAGTCAAGGAATTGTTGGTTGAGTGCATTCGTGCAGGAAATGTTTACCCAGTCTATGAAGGGGTAGTTGAAGTCACCAAGGATCAGGGTGTTTAAGGGGTACCTTGATGGAGTCAAGTAGGTTCAGGTAGGAGGAGAGGGTGTCTTGAATCATGGAGTGGGGTCTGTAGCTGGCTATTACTTGGATAGGTGTCTTGCCAACTGTAAGTTGCACCTGGATTAATTCCAGTGCCTCATGTTGGCAACCCAGTCTGTCATCCATATCATCCCAGGCAGAGACACAATGGATCCCCTTGGAAAGACACCAGAAACTAAGCCAATTGTTGAAGTCAATTATTTTTTGCTGGTATTGTGGTATCATTCTTGGTGAAGGTAGGATGCTGCTTAGGGCTAGAGTCATACCTGCCTGGGACACACACTCTGAGAGCTCAGTCATGTCTCTCTTCATATAGTCCAGGGAGGTACGTCTCAAGTCATTCATACCAAGATGGACAATGACAGAGTCATACTTGTACCTGCTGTGGAAAGACTTAAGTGCATGCCTGATGTAGCGGATTCTGGCACCTGACAGACAACTGAGCTTGACCTTCTCCTTGTTGAGCCTCATGAGGGGGATATCGGTGTGTCTCACAAAAGAGTCGTCAATGACTAGTATGTTTGGTTTATTGTTACGCCTTATGAGCTGTGTTTGTGAGACACTGGTGTGTTATGTGCTGTGTGTGATGTGTTTGGTGTTGTGTGTGAAATGTTTGTGAGTGTGTTTTGGAGGTCTCGGCTGTTTAGGTAAGTTTTTATGAAGGACCTCTGCATAGGTGGTGTGATGCGAGTGGTGTGGGGTTTGTGCTGGCAACTCTTCTTTGTTAGGACTACTGTCTGTGGATAGAGAGAGCATGGATTCCAGGTTACTGATGTAGATGCATTTCTCGCAAGTCGAAGAATTATGTGCTAGGAGAAGAGGGCTGTCAGTGAAAATGAGGTAGCTGCTACACTGTCTCAGTATGCCCATGTCGACCAGGCTGGCAGGAGAAACTGATGGGAATTGTCCAGACAATGTTCTGAATACTTGACGGACTTATGGAGAGAGGGTTTTGATAAAGGTTTATCCACAAGAGTGTAGACCATGAAAACCTTCTTAAATGTAAAATAACTGGCCTGAAGCACAAGTGCTAAAACCAAAACTAAGATCCTTAGAATAGCAGATAAATGTAATCAGGATAGTAACAAGCAGCAATAAATGCAGCAGAATAAGAGCACTTGAACACTTAAGAATACACAACAAAGCAAAATAAGGTAATAAAGTAGGTAGAACGCCATTACAGTAAGAGCAGCTGAATAAAATGTAATTTTTTTTTCAAGTGGAGAAAGGGGAAACAGAAGATGATTCAAGACTAAGAAACTAATGGGGATGGCCTTCCCAAATGCTCTCTCTGTACACAGTAGACAGTGATGATGAGATGGGACTGGTAGAAGTGTCTGAAATCAAAGAAGCAAGGGGGCAGTCCTGCCCAAATGATCTTACTGTACTCAGTTGAGTGAGCAAATGAGATGGGGCTGGGGGAGTGCCCAAAGACAAATTTACAACAAGGGTGGGCAATTCCAAAGCCACCAAGTTTAAGAATACCAGAACATTTGGATGGGAAGGTGGAAAAAATAAAGTGCAATGAAGCAAATAAATAAATGCAGTACAGTTTTGTAACTATCACTGGAACAGAACAAGTGCAAAAAAGTATACATTTTATATCCAGATGGTTGTAGAATCACTCGCAGCCAGCTAACCAGCTCTGCGACCTAGCACAAATACACACACATGTAACTATACCAGTAGTATAAAACAAAAGATAGACCCCCCCAATCTATCAGATAAGCACAAAACTTCACAAAATGTAAAACAGCCCCCACTAATGCTGAAATAGCCCTGAGAAAGTGCATAGAGAAAGACCAGCAATATTCAATCAATATTCAATGAAACAAATAAATAAATGCAGTACAGTTTTGTTAACTATCAAACAGAACAACTGCAAAAAAAGTATACTTATATCAGCATTTTATATCCAGATGCTTGTAGAATCAGTCACAGTCAGCTAAACAGCTCTGCTTCTTCTTCTTCTTTCAGCTGCTTCCGTTAGGGGTTGGCACAGCGGATCATCGGTTTCCATTTCTTCCTGTCCTCTGCATCTTGCTCTGTCACACCAACCACCTGCATGTCATCTCTCACCACATCCATAAACCTTATCCTAGGCCTTCCTCTTTTCCTTTTACCTGGCAGCTTCATCCTTAGCATCTTTTTCCTAATATTTATTTATTTATTTATTTATTTATTTGCATTTGTTTAACCAGGATAGTCCATTGGGCTCAAGAACCCGTTTTCAATGGAGTCCTGGGGAGAAAAGCTCCACATACATATTTAACAGAGAATGAGGATATACATAGACATTACATGGGGTTCAACATGAGAAAAGTAACAAGTACAGGGGAAATACATATACATTTGATGGGGTAAAACATAGTACAATGTACATAATAAATCATGCAGAAAACAACTGAAACAAGGCAATAAGAGTTACACCAAATTAAAAAAACAAAAATATGCTGCCTGGTGTTCATATAGTCAGAGTAGTCAGAGCTGAAAGAGTTACAAGATGAAATAGTAGGTTATGAAGGGTGAGAGCAGGAGCATTGCCATGAGGAAGATAGATAAGAGTGGAGTGATTTTTTGAAGGATGGGAGGCTTGTGATGGTATGAATAGAGGGAGGAAGGGAGTTCCATGAGCGTGCCAGAGAGAAGGACAGGAGGTTTTGTCCAGGAGGGTGGTGGGGTCTGTGTATTTCTATGAGGTTTTGATTGTTTGATCTTAGCTGTCTGTGTGTGTGGTGCATTTTAAAGGTAGAAGAGAGTGAGGGGCAGAGGGATGGCTGGAAAATCAGTTTGTGAGCATATGTGAGTTGGGTATATGAGAGGTAGTTGGGTAGTTCTAACCATTTTAGTTGGTGGAGTGGTTCACAGTGGTGTATAGATGATTTGTTAGAAGTGGCAAATTTGGCAATTTTATTGTAACAAGAGGATAGTTTGGTTTTGAGGGAAGATTGGAGGTTAGTGAGAAGGGGTGCTCCATAGAGGAGGGAGGGTAAGAGAAATGTAGTTGAGAGTGTAATTTTGGTAGCTGGGCTAAGAAAGCGATTATGACGGTAGAGCATTCCAAGTTTTGGTGTGTTTTTTATGTTTTTAGCAGATGGGAGTGGAATTTAAACTGGTCATCGATTTGGACTCCTAATAGTTTGGTTTCTGATACAAGCTCAAGGGAATGTTATTATGGCTATAGATGGAGAATGATTTAAGATCGATGTTAGTATTTTTGAAGGGGTAAATATCATGAGTTTGGTTTTAGTAGCATTAAGGGCTAGATGGTTGTCTTTCATCCAATTTTCAGTGGTGGAGAAGGCTTCCTGGGTAAGCTTTAGTAGAGTTGGTATGGATGAGGCAGTGCAGATGATTGTGGAATCATCTGCATATTGAATAATATTAGCTTGAGGGATAGCGTGATAAAAGTCATTAATGAAAATATTGAAGAGAAGGGGCCCAGGATGGAGCCTTGTGGGACACCTGTAGGGGTATTTAGAAAGGAGGAAGTGGCTTTTTCCATTTGACTGCTTGTTGTCTGTTGGAGAGATAGCTGTTAAACCAGTGGAGTGAAGTGAGAGAAAGGTTTAGATTAGATAGTCTAGTAAGAAGTAGGTTATGGGATATAGTATCAAAGGCCTTGGAAAGATCAAGAAGAGTGGTAGATACAATGAGTCCAGAATCCTAGCTTTGTTAACAGTTTCGAGGAAAGATAGAAGGGCTGTCATAGTACTATGATGGGGTCTGAATCCATGTTGGGTGGGGGTTATTTGATTGTTGTCCAAGAGGTGGGGAAGGAGTTGAAGGTGGATACATTTCTCCAAGACTTTAGAAATGGGAGAGAGGATGGCTATAGGACGAAAATTGGAGATGTTAGTATTATTTCCACCTTTGTGTAGAGGAATAATATAGGCTTTCTTCCAGGATTCGGGAACAAGACCTTCTTGGATAGAGAGATTGATGAGGATGCTGATAGGGAGGGCAATGGCATCAGCAGCAATACTGAGATAGTATGAGGGAATGTTGTCAGGGCATTGGTGCCTGGTTTTAATTTCTGTAGGAGTTTTCTTATGGTAGCAGTAGGAGTAGGTTTAATTGAGAAAGGGTGTGATTGAGGTGGGGATGAATGGGACAAAGGAGTAGGAGGAGGAGATTGAGGTGAGGGTGAATGAGACAAAGGAGTAGGAGGGGGATGTTGGTTGGCAGAAGAGGAGGTATTAGGTGAATTGTTGTGTGTAAAAGAGGAAGTAAGTTTAGAAATAGAGTCTATGAAGAAACAATTGAATTGGGTAGCAAGATCTATGTCCTGTGAGTCTGGGCTGGGGTTTGGGTTTTCTATAGTACCAGGTTTTAAGAGTGAATTTATACTTGTCCAGAATTTTCATGGGTTAGTTTTATGATTGTTTTGAAGGTGGATAAAGTAATTTTGCCGGTCTATTGAGATAAGTTTTTTCACTGAGTTACGTATAGTTTTGTATTGATTGAGGTTTGAAGTAGATTTGTTTTTCTTGTATTGTGTCCATGTTTTGTCTCTGAGTCGCATGGAAGTAATTGTATTTTTAGTTAGCCAGGGGGCTGCTTTCCTTTTTATTCTTTTGGTTATTAGGGGAGCATGATTATTTAGGATGTTTAGGAAGGTAGTGTTAAAGTGGGATACTGCATTTTCGAGTGGTAGGGTTTTTAAAGGAGTCCAATTAATAGATTTAAGGTTACTGGAAAAAGCTTCAGGGTTGAAATTTTTATGGAATCTGGTAGTTATGTAATTGTGAGTAACTTGTAAGGGAGTTTGAAGACGTGTAGTGAAGATGGGAAGATGATCACTGAGGGGGTCAGGAAGGGTTCCACTGTCAGTGTAGTTATGGGGATGGGAGACTAGAATCCAGTCTAAGATGTTGCCCCTTGAGAAGTCTTTGGATGGCCTAGTTATTGTGTTGATTAATTGAGAGTATTTGAAAAGGTTGATGTTGAGGGGGTGTGTAGGTGACTGTATGGAGGACCAATTAATGTTGGTATCTCCCATGATTATAGTTTCATTGTTAATGTTACTTGATAGCCAGGAGGGGATGTTTTCAAGTATTGGGATATTATCTCCAGGGGGAATGTAGAGAGAGGCTATAGCAATGGATTTGTGTGTATTTAGTTGGAGATGAGCTAGCAGTAGTTCTGCATTAGAAAACTGGGGAATGGTTTTGTTGTAAGGTGTTAGGCATAGGGAGGATGGATAGAGTAGAGCTACTCCACCAACCTTTTTTGTAGGGTCTGTCTAATCTAATGATTGAGTAGTTTGGTGGTAATATCTCGGCATCCTTAATGTGGGGTTTTAGCCAGGTTTCAGAAATGGCTAAGATGTCAGGTTTGTTATGGAATATCCATGCATGAAGGTTAGGGATTTTGTTTGCTACGCTTTGTGCATTAAGAGAAGTGAATAGGATGGATTTATGATTTGAGGAGTGGTTTGGGCCTGGGTTAGGGTGTATATCACCAGATAAAAGTATTGAAGTTAGAAGTTTGGTTAGTAAGAAGAGGTATTTGGGTTGTTTAGTTTGAATAGAGTGGGTGGTAGGATTAGAGGGGATATGAAGAATAGTGAGGGTGTGATGACTTTATGAGGAAGGATAATTTTATAGTGGAAACATAGGTTGTTGCAGAGGGGGTAGAGGTTAGGAGAGATGTGGTTATTGTAGTGAGGTTCTGTTGCATGGAGATGAAAGGTGGTATGTAAGTGGGTAGAATGGTTGATGAGAGAGGGTTGTGTAAGAGAGTAAAAATAAGTGAGGCTGAGAAGGAGTAGCAGTTGAATTGGGTAGGATGAATAACTGAGAGACATGTTGTGTTGATGAGTTCTAAAATTATATCGAGGAGGATGAGGGGAAGTTGTCATGTGAGTATAGAGAGGGGTGGAGTGGGAGGGGATGGGAAGAGGAAGGGGAGGAGTTTGATAGTTTGGGAGGAAGTAGGTGTGGCTTTCAGGCTATAAAGCTAGATGTAGTGGGGGTGGGTGGGAATTGGGGTAGGGTAGGGAGCGGAGTGAGCCAGAGGGCTTAACGGAGCGGGAAGAGACAAAGGAGTAAAATGTGGAGGGAGACAATCAGTAAAGAGAGAGCTAACCAACAGGTAAGTCTGATGGTGGGAGTAAGGTTGATTCAAAGGAGTAAGTAAAATGTGGAGGGAGACAATCAGTAAAGAGAGAGCTAACCAACAGGTAAGTCTGATGGTGGGAGTAAGGTTGATTCAAAGGTGTGGGGGAAGAGAGGCAGGATGCAAGGGTAGAGGGCACTGAAGGCAGGCTTTCTTAGGGAGAGAAGAAGAGGTGTTAAGGGTATCAGGGTACTAAGAGCAGCGTGACTAGGGGTCAGGTTACAGAAAGCTTACAGAAAAGATGTGGGGAATACAGGGCAGAAGTTACTAAGTGTGAACGGTTACAATGAGGGGTAGACAATTGTAATTCAGAAAGCTGTCTTAATAGAAAGTTAGTTCACGAGGTGCCACCTGGTGGCCAGTTATAGTATAGCAATGGACTTGTCTAGGAGGGTATGGGGGACTTAAGTGCAAAAGAGAAGGAATAGGTAAAGTAAGGGGTTAGAATAGTAGGGGAAAAGGTTGAATCTGTAAAGGGAGGGTAGGCTGCTGGCTAGCCTGCCTGAATAGTATGCTAGGACTACTAAACATACAATCCTGGTTAGAAGCAGTTGCTTAATATGTAACCCTTCAGAGTAGCTGTCAATACATACTGTTCAATGTCTTTACAGAGGTCAAAGTTTTCAGGGAGATGCTAGGTGGTTTCACTTAGTTGCCCTAATGTTCAGAGACTTCCTGAAAGGGACAATGCAGGTAGCTGTTGCAGGGACAAACTGGAGCACAATGTGTTCAATGTCTTTACAGAGGTCAAAGTTTTCAGGGAGATGCTAGGTGGTTTCACTTAGTTGCCCTAATGTTCAGAGACTTCCTGAAAGGGACAATGCAGGTAGCTGTTGCAGGGACAAACTGGAGCACAATGTGTTCAATGTCTTTACAGAGGTCAAAGTTTTCAGGGAGATGCTAGGTGGTTTCACTTAGTTGCCCTAATGTTCAGAGACTTCCTGAAAGGGACAATGCAGGTAGCTGTTGCAGGGACAAACTGGAGCACAATGTGTTCAATGTCTTTACAGAGGTCAAAATTTTCAGGGAGATGCTAGGTGGTTTCACTTAGTTGCCCTAATGTTCAGAGACTTCCTGAAAGGGACAATGCAGGTAGCTGTTGCAGGGACAAACTGGAGCACAATGTGTTCAATGTCTTTACAGAGGTCAAAGTTTTCAGGGAGATGCTAGGTGGTTTCACTTAGTTGCCCTAATGTTCAGAGACTTCCTGAAAGGGACAATGCAGGTAGCTGTTGCAGGGACAAACTGGAGCACAATGCAGTTCTAGCACAGGAACAGGACGCACAGCAGCCAGCATCCCTCCTCAGCACATGTCCAAAACAACGTAAACTTGCCTCTCTGGCTTTGTCTCCAAACCTTCCAACCTGGGCTGACCCTGTAATATACTTATTTCTAATTCTGTCCACCCTCATCACACCCAGTGCAAATCTTAACATCTTTAACTCTGCCACGTCCAGCTCAAACTCCTGCCTTTTTGTTAATGCCACTGTCTGCAACTCATATAACATAGCTGGTCTCACTACCCTCTCGTAGACCTTCCCTTTCACTCTTACTGGTACTCGTCTGTCACAAATCACTCCTGACACTCTTCTCCACCCACTCCATCCTGCTTGTACTCTCTTCTTCACCTCTCTTCCACACTCACCATTACTCTGAACTGTTGATCCCAAGTATTTAAACTCATCCACCTTTGCCACCTCTACTCCCTGCATCCTCACCAGAGCTAAACAGCTCTGCTACTGAGCACAAATACACAGAAATGTAACAAGAGGGTTTGCAGAAATAATACATGCCTAAAGAGATGGAATCTTGGGTAAAGGAACAGATAAAGCAGGGCAAACTTTGTCAAGTACAAAGTATATTTACAGAAATCACACCTCCCAAATTTAGTGAAAGTGGGGATCAAGGCTGAACAAACATACAGATGAGCTCACAGCTGTAACCCAACCAAAAGTCTGTCATTAAGTAATGCATGCATGCGGCTCTTCCAGTGTCCATTTAGCTAGTATATATACACTACCTGTTCTTTGGAAAATGAAAGGAAGTGTTCTCCACCAGGAGATATCAATAAGACAATCTTTCTTCAAATTATTCTTAACATGTTGTTATCCCATGCAGATATAATTTGCAAAATAATTTAAATCAATACAGTGAGAATAGAAACATCTTACCTGGTAATAAAAAATACATTAACATTGGTCACTCAATATCATAGGTAGGAGAGTACCTCCTTGCCCCATGTCTCTTCTCCCTTATACCTTACATTTATATTTCAAAAGTCTGTACATCAAAATTTTTGCTGACAGATAATGGTACACAATATGCCACTGAAAATGATGTGCTTCCTTTATAGACTGCTGTATTCTTCTTAATATCATATTTTTCTTACTAATGCAGTAAGTTGAAGTTGCTGGACACTTAAGAATTTTTTAATAAACCATATTAGGACTGTTTACCATCTTCCACAGAAGGTTTATACTTATCCTGACCACTAACGGTTTATTTACTTGTTCAGCACAATTTAATTTGAGCACAGGTAGTATCCCATGTTTTGATTTGCTGCTGTATGTTTCTACATCCACAAAGCATGATGTACTCTTGTCTGTTGTTCTTCTGATTCTCAGCACATTTTCTGGGTGATTGCTGTGCATCCCTTTCAGTTATCATTTAAGGGAAAGGGCCAGTTTTAGTAATGGTCACCCTCAAAGCCTTCAGTCCCATTGTGTGTCATGATCAGTTTAGGATTAGCGACAGGTGGCTGTACTTGTTCTGTTCCTCTGGTGGCTTTTGTCTAGATCTGCAAATACTGCTTTAAGTCCATGGATTGTGAGGTGTGTAAATGAGCTGAGGAGCAGACACTTACTAAAGCCAATACTTGTGCCCATTGGTGGCCAGGAGCTGTACTCCCTAATCTTCACCAGACAGTATGATTCTATATAATCACTTCATCCATCCCTACCTCTCCAGTGCTGGTAGAATAGACATTACACAACTCAAAGGAAGCTGGTTTGGAACTGACGTTTAGTGACTTTGAACCTGTAGCCTACTGGACTCATATTAGTTTAGGATCTCAGAAGAGATACAAGAAAAAGGCTCGAGTCTGTTGTTCCTTGATATTTTTTCAGTAGTCATTTTGCTAGACCATGTATATTGCTTACTTATCTGTAGCTCATTTGTGGATTGGTCTTGTACAGTTCTTAGCTCAGTTAGCTAATGTATCAGTGGCAGGTCTCAGAGATTGATTTCTAGACTGATTGAAGTCCTCAAGTTCCTTCTTCTTGTCAGTTTGAAGTCTCAAAGTTCAGTGGAGACCCTTGTCATCCTCACTGTATCTGTGCTTCTTTTGTAAGACCCTTTTCAGACAGTGTGATCTATTTCATTACCTCTGAATAAGTGATACTAAGAGCTGTACATGTCATATGCATCTGACAGCTGCAAACTACTGGTTTTCAGTTTAGCGGATCCTGATGTAACCAAACTGGTTGAGGAAAAAGATAACACTGATGTTTGTGTTACAACACACACTACTAAGTCAGAATGCCCCTGAAATTACCACAAGACATTCCCTAGGTTATGACGAGTTGAATTTCATAGATTGTGTGTATTACTTTTGCTTGATGGCATAAGGAAATAAGGCGTCTATGTGGTTTGCCCTTAAATGCATTTTATCTTCTGCCTCAACATCACTTAAATGTAAATGTTTGGCAACATAGCACAGAGGGTTAAGGTGATGACCACTCTCTAATGCTGGTTTTAGCCACTGGTAAACTGTACAACACTCTGAGAAAGTTCTATAATCAGACAGTGCCTCTGGGATTGGCCATGAGAAGAGACACCAGTGTCAAGAGAAAACAAATGATTAAAAATAATACCAAAGTATGGCATCTGATTCCTTGCTGACAGCGAATGGTTAAAGAAACTTATTTTCGGATTAATAGCACAGCCAGGATTAGACACTTATACTACAATACCAGTTTGGGACAGACTTAAGTACTACAACACACACAACCTTCTTGAAATAGACATCTACTATCTTCTACTAGTTCAGAATACAACCACATTACTAAATGGGAAATTTAAGACTTTCCATGTTATACATGAATTACAGATACTGCAGTTTCTTTTTTTTTCCAGCTGGACTTTTTATTTTGTTTTTAATCAGGTAAATCCACTAGGCACAGGTGCCAACCAGGGAGTATTGACTGGTTAAGTGATTTGCTCAGAGATACACATTAGTTAAAATATGACTAAGAGAATAAACCTAAGACTACAAGCTGAAGCTTGTTAACAGCTCTGTAGCTTCATCTCCTGCATGAATCTGCCAGACCCTCTATATAGGATGCCCTGTAATGCTGTACCTACTACTACGTTATCCATCTCATACATAAATCAAGCACATTACTTTAATAGATCATCTGGGACTTTCATTTTATTTACTTTTCTTTGTTGACTGGATTAGTCCAACTATGCTGGTGGCCTCTTCTGAGGGAGACCCGAGGTGGTATTACACAGACTAGAAGAAATTTGGCCAGGGCATTGGGGATATTAGCCTACTCTGGTTTTAGTAATTGTTACTGGATTTTCTACTTCTACTTGAGCTACAACCAATTCAGGCAGATATGGCCTCTGTTTAACATCTCATTTGAAGGACGGCACACTCAGGAATGCAGCACCCCCTTAACATTTCACCTGAAGGACAGCACACTCAGGAATGCAGCACCCCCTTTTTAACATCTCATCTGAAGGATAGCACACTCAGGAATGCAGCACCCCCCTTTTTAACATCTCATCTGAAGGACAGCACACTCAGGAATGCAGCACACCATTTTTAACATCTCATCTGAAGGACAGCACTCTCAGGAATGCAGCACCCCCTTAACATTTCACCTGAAGGACAGCACACTCAGGAATGCAGCACCCCCTTTTTAACATCTCATCTGAAGGATAGCACACTCAGGAATGCAGCACCCCCTTTTTAACATCTCATCTGAAGGACAGCACACTCAGGAATGCAGCACACCATTTTTAACATCTCATCTGAAGGACAGCACTCTCAGGAATGCAGCACACCCTTTTTAACATCTCACCGGAAGGACGGCACACTCAGGAGTGCAGCACCCCTTCATGCTCCTCTGCAGCATCAGTCTTTGAAAATTAATCCAATCACCTAGGGTAGGAATAGAACCCACATCCTTCTTTTTTTGCAACACCAAAGGCAAGTTTACTACATGTAGGGCCACTGGGACATCCCCTTCACAGGCTAATAGATGACTGGGAGAGTTTCATAGCATAAAGTCTTGAATCATCAGTTTTAAAGCCTTTTACATAAACAGCAGAGTTAATTATACCATTTGGTTAAGGAAACCACACAAACACTAGGGATCTTTTAGTCAAATGTCTGTTTATCAATTTTCAAAAAAGCCTAACTTATTTTATGTCAGAGTTTGTATGATATATCCATTGTCAGAATTTGCTGCACCTGTTTATATTGTATTTGAGTAGTGACAGATGTCACAGGGCATTAATTAAAGTGTCTGACTGTTCAGCTCTACATCCTAAAAGACAGACTTCTGATGTTATTATATCCAAATTCATATTTCAGACTTTTTGCTTACTAACAGTGCATTCCTTCTGTAATCAGTAGAGTGTAGTGATTGAAACACAAGTCATTGCTTTTTCTATAACATTAATGGCTAACCTAGTAAGATAGTGTTAATTTCTTCCCCAGGTTGCAGTGGGGCTAATGAAGAACTGCAACAAACAATGTGGCAACAGTGCAGAAAATAAGTAATTTTACAAAGGTGGGTAGATAAAACACTCTGAAAAAGTATCAAAAGTGAGAGATCAAGTGACACTGTTTCTCCAGAATACACTAGTCAATTTTGTTGTTATTAAGCCTAATAGTCCCGTCCTCCCACAACCACCCACATCATCTGTCTTGCATGTTCACCAGTACCTTGAAATATGTACAGATGTACTGCCTAAGTCAAGTCCCGCAGACACCTGCTTATTTCCAGAACCAGGCAATGATGAAATGATATGAATTACCCTGTGGATCCTAATGTACACAAACTCATGCAGTACCTTTAGTAACCCACCACTGAAGTCAGTAGAAGGCAGTGTAGAGCCTAGACTAAATATAAACTGTTTGAAATCTCTATGGGGTGGTTTTACCAGTGTTGCATTTGTAATGTAAATGTGATGTATCTTGGAAACAGTGTTGTGTGTGTGTGTGTGTGTGTGTGTGTGTGTGTGTCTGTGTATGAATGTGATGTATCTTGGAAACAGTGGTGTGTGTGTGTGTATGTATAGATATATATATATATATATATATATATATATATATATATATATATATAGATATGAATAGGATGCATATATATATATATATATATATATATATATATATATATATATATATATATATGAATATGATGCATCTTGGAAATGTCCGTATGTGTTTATAAATGTGACATGTCTTGGAAATGTGTGTGTGTGAATGTGTGTGTATATAAATGTAATTCACCTTGGAAAGGTCTGAATGTGTGTGTGTGTGTGTGTGTGTGTGTGTGTGTGTGTGTGTGTGTGTGTGTGTGTGTGTGTGTTTATAAATGTGATGCATCTTGGAAATGTCAGTATGTGAGAGTATGTGGATGTAAATGTGATGCATCTTGGTCTGTATGTGAAAGTGTGAGTATATGCAGGTTTCTTTTCTTTTTTTAACTTCACCAGAGGTTATAGGTCATTTTGGATGAAGAGGCAAAGCTTAATTCACCAAGATTGTAAGGCATGAAGACACTACTCTTACTATAATGCATTTTAAAACAAAGCATTTCTCTGCTTCAGTTTCCAGTTGGCATAACTTGAGCTGAAAGTCTGCATCTTCTCCCTGTGTCCAGCTGGGTTTTTGCTGGAGTGCAGGGGTGGCTCATGCTATAGGACTGCAGCCCTCCCAGCTAGAAAACAAATAAAAATAAAAATAAGAAACACAAAAACAAACACCGTAATTCCCAGAAGTACTCTGCTCATGCATGCATGCTCTAGATACAGCAGTCTAGATAGGGGGAAAGGCATCTCGGCCCCAAGATGTCCAGCAGTCATTACGGTGGTGACATCACCGAATGGAGGCACTCCGGACTGCAGCAGCAGCAGGCTGGACCAATCAAGATGCATGTAGCAGCTAACGAGGTGCGCTGGACCAATCGCGAGCAGCTAATGTACACCAGCGGGGGTTTGGACTGTTTGGATATCTAGGGTTGCTCATCGGCAGTGTGTGTGTGTGTGTGTGTGTGTGTGTGTGTGTGTGTGTGTGTGTGTGTGTGTGTGTGTGTAAAATTCCCCAGTTGCTAGAGCAAACTCATGGTGGTGTGGTAGAGAATACCTCAGGCTTGAGCCCTGTACCTTGTATGCAGGTGGTAAAGGCCTGAATTCCCTACCCACCACCATTTGTAAAAAAATTGCAGATGTTTTCCTCATATTTGATCTGTTCTATTTATCATAATATCTGTGGTTTCTAATTATTTAAATACTTAGATATTTGATAGTGCAGTGGTAGCACTGTTGCCTCACAGCTACAGGTTCTCAGGTTTGATTCTTGGCTGGGGTGCCTACTGTGTGGGGTCTGCATCTTCTCCCTGTGTTTGTGTGGGTTTGCTTTTGTGTCCTCCCTTGTTACAAAGACACGTGTCTGCATTATTTCTTCCTGGGCCTCTGCTGAAAATTGTTTTTTTTGTTCCAAGTCAGACTGTCCTAGCTAACAAATGTTAAATAAAATTGGCAGGCATTCAAATTTCAGATTTCAAGTTTCTGAATGTTTAATTCCTTAAATATTTGATGGTGCAGTGGTAGCATTGTTGCCTCACAGTTATAGGTTCTCTGGTTTGATTCTTGCTGGGGTGCCTTCTGTGTGAAGTCTGTATCTCCTCTCTGTGTTTGTGTGAGTTTGCTCTGGTGTCCTGCCATTTTAAAAAGACATGTGTTTGCAGTATTTCTCCCTGGGCCTCTGCTGAAAATTGTTTTTGTTCCGTCAGACTTTCCTGGTTAACAAATGTTAAATAAGTAAAATTGACAGGCATTTGAATTTCAGACTTCATATTCTTCAGAAAATACATAGTAGCACAAAACCTTTTATTCTAGAAATTTTCTAAGTTTATAAGATGAATATTTCAAATGTGTCCCTATTTTTGGGACTGTATTCCCCCATTGTTGGCTTCGTCCAGGTTTTTTGTGCTAAGGTTGACAGCTATGGCAAGAACTGAATTCACTGAATATGTTTGAGGGCTGTATTCCCTCATTACTGGGTTTGTCCAGGTGTTTTGTGCTAAGAGGTTGACAGCTATGGTGAGAACTGAATTTACTAAATGATAGCCATTTAAGTTTCAGTCTTCCTCTTTTTCACAAAGCAGCTGATTTGGCATAGTGGTATGTTGCTCTGACTGTTTTGCACAGGGACCTTGGCAATAAAATGTATGGTGGTAACACAGCATTTTATTCTAGCAACATTTCAAGATTATACAAGCAATGTTTAATGTGTCCCTGGTTTTTGGGCTTTTGACCCTCCCCAGTACATTTTGGCTTTTTCCAGATTTCTTGTGCTGCGAAGTTGAGATGCAGTTGAGTATTGAGTAGATTTTACCAGGAGCTGAGAGCTGCAGGGGAAGAGAAGTGTAGTGCTGCTTATGCTGAGACTGCTTGCATTGTTAATAGCACAACAGGTTGTGTACTTGCTTTGGATGCAGAAGGCTGTGGGTTCTACTCCCACAAGGGGTGGATGCTGCCATACTGAGAATGTCCTCTTTGGCGAAGATACTAACTATGAACCTGTTATGTTTGCCATCCATTTCCTATTGCAATATTACTAGCTTATCATTTTTTTAATGTAATATAGGCAATTTATTCCTCAGGGGCAACAGACAGTTTATTTTTCGATTAAACCATGAAATATAAAGGTGTTTGCTAGCAGCAACCTCTTCATTAGTTACAGATTTCTTTAATGTGGAATTATTTAGATGACTTTTACTTCTTCAGAGAATGTGCATATTTACTGATAATGGTGGACTGTAGAAGTTTGAGTAGACTTTTATGATGGAAATGTTCTGAACTGGGCAGTTTTGTCATTATTGATGCACGCATTGTGTTTCATTGTTTACTGGAAAAATGTTCTGAATTGGGCAGTTTTGTCATTATTGGTGCATGCGTTTTGTTTCATTGTTTACTGGAAAAATGTTCAAAACAATAAATTTAAAACGCCCTCTCACAACTGTACTGTGTTGTACAAGGAATATAATTTAGTACAATCAGGAAGGTGTATCAAAGAGCACATGTATGTTTCATGTGCAAGGGGCCTATGATTTGAAAACAGCCCAAAGTTAATCTTTATCTGCCACTGGCAAAATGTATTTTCTTTGAATGTGGGTTTCAATGCTGTTTCAAGGGCAGAGAAGTTTTATTGCTAAGTCTGTTTTCATTGTGAGACTGCATTGCTTTGTTTAGCAGATGTCTTAGTGTTTGTGCTGTAAAATGCAAAATAAAACTTTCAAATGATGTCCAAGTCATCATAGAAGTAAAGCAGTATGCACATTAGTGTTTATGGTAAATGGGGTGAAATAGCCAAGTAATGGTTCATTGGAATGGCTGCAGGGGGGAGGCTCCATTTGACCATGATTTTGTGAGGGGGAAGGGCAGCAAACTCAAAGACAGCCCCGGCTGAACTATACCTCCCAACTGTCCAGATTTTCACAGAATGAAAAGACTTTTGCTTCTTATTTTTGGTTTGTACCTCATAAAATTTGTGGTTTTCTGGCAAATCGTTTAGGAATCAAGTCACTAAATAATGACAGACACTGAGTTTCAGACTTCATAACCTTCAGAAAAATGCATGCTAAAGTAAGACCTGTTATTCTATCAATTGTCTCAGTTATACAAGAGCAATTTTAGTACTGTTTATATGTTCCCCCAATATATTTGGCCTTGTCCAGATTTCTTGCATTAACAGGTTGAGAGGTACATGCAAATAAATTGCTTTATAGAATTAGGCACAGCCAAACCTCTCAACTGTCCCCGATTTTGGCTCAAAATGTTGCTCTTCCCCTTATAATCTCTCTGCAAAATAGCAATTTTGGAAGAAAACATGGAGGGTTTACAATTAAGAAAAAAACTGTAATAATCAGAGTTATATATTACCTTTTTTCAGAAATGCATGCAGATTCTTTTATTTTGTCAGCTACTCAAGTTAGCAGTACTAATATTAAAAACGTGTCTCTTCTTTGACAGGTTCCCAGCTGTATTGTGTGGCTATTTTATATTTTTGCATCACATTTTTGGTCCATTTTTCATAAAAGTGTGTTTTTTTGGCAAATTAGTGGCAAATCATTAAAGACTGAAGTTAAAAAACAATGACAGACATTTGAGTTTCAGATTTCATACCCTTCAGAAAATTCATACTAATGCAAGACCTACTATTCTATTATCTTTCTAAGTTTATAAGAGCAATATTTAAAAATTGTCCTTATTTTTGGGCCTTTGTCACACTTCTATGTATGGCTTTGTCCAGATTTCTTGCTCTGAGGTTGAGAGGTATGACAGATGTGTCAGGGCTATCACAGTCAGCCAGAGACATTTCAAATTGTGACATACTTGTTGAACCCCACTCCCCCATGTAGTGAGACTGGATGTGACCAGGCAAGGCAAGGAGCAGTTTTGCAGTGTAAATGTGCAGAGTATCCCCCTATCCAAGGTAGACACAAGTACTACAGTGGCTTTTCATTTGTCCTTGATTTTGCAGAATGGTCTGATTTCTGTCATATTTTTGTACTGTTGATTTATGCTTATTAATCAGAAAGTGCCTGTTGCTCTGTGTTTAAGTAGTAGTGCTTTAATGACAATCAGGTAAGCTTGTCTGAGATTGTAAGATGCAAGTAAGCTTTAATAAGTATATTGTTAAACAATTGCCAACACTGAAAGCCTTTCTGTTGTTGCCATGCAGAGAATACTTACATAACTAGATAATGTATAAGCCTTGGGTATTGAAATGCATATGACAGTATTTGTAATAAAGGACAGGATTACATTATTTTAAGAAGCTCATTACACTTGTTGGAGACTTCCAGTCATCTCTGTAGGCTTTACCCGTAAACTAAACAGAATGCCAATCTATCATGTGTGGTCCTTAACCTGTACAGTAATCCTTTAAGCAAGGTATCTTGAGCTTGTTTCTTGTTTGCTTTTCATTTTTTACTTTTATCATGTTTTCCCCATGAAACAAGTAGATAGTTGTCAGGCAGCAGGTCTTTTTTGGATAAGAAACATTTTTACAAGTGGGGGCATCACAGAGATTGCTACTTTCAACATGTTACTTGGTACTTTAATAAAGCTGAATATAAATTATAATTAGAACTGCAGTGCAAGGAGAAGTGGTTTGAGTTGAGTGCTGCTTGCTTTTCTTATACTAGATTTTGACTGGCATTCCAGTAATGTATTTAAAAAGTAATTTATTTTTTCATGCCTCACAACCTTTTTGTTTCCATCTAGATATTAAGTAAGCTGTCATGCAGCCAATGCATTGAAATATTTTTTTCTTCTACACTGTCTTGGTTGGACTCTCATAATGACGGTTTAGCGCCCAGGGCAGCATATTTAATTAAAGTTAGTTTTTATGGTTTTGGGCATAGTTCCTCCCCTTTCTAGTTGGCTGCACCCCTTCCCATTGACCCCACCCATTCAGCTGTCTCCTGCAGCCCCCTTTGATTTGAAGTCACCAGCCGCCACTGCTGGAGTGTCTGCTTTAACCGTACATCCACAGACATGCTGATACATAAATGGAAGGCCTCCTGTCTTGTCGTAGGTGCATGTGCAGTGAGCATCTGTGTGCACATTGTGTACTGGGCTGGCACCCAGTCTAGAACTGGTTCTGTCTTACACCCACTGCTTGCAGAGAAAGGGTTACGCACCCCCCCCCCCACAACCCTGTGGAGGATGAAGCATGTAACAGAGAATGAATGACTGTTTATTTCTTCATCAGTCATGCAGATATTTCATTTGTTTGTTGACTAATTAGCTAGTACCAAAAGTTTTTACCAAAGTCTTTGCAAATCCGTGAGTGGTATTTCAGTTATCATCCTTCAGGATAACAGAGATGATCACAACAGTTGTCACCTCACAGCTTTCCTCAAATGTAAATTAACAATAAGCGTTTTTTAAATAAGAGACAATTCTGACAATGGTATTAGTCTGAGTCACTTCAGGTTGAAACAGCAGATGTGGGATGAGGAGGTCTATGGTGACCTTTTATTTAATGTATTTACTTATTTTGGTCTAAGGATCAGAAATAAACAAAACCTGAGACTGAAAATGATTATGCAATTGCAATCTTCAGCATAATTTCTGTATTAACCCCCCCCCCCACACACACACACACACACACACACACACACACACACACACACACCAGTTTCTGGAAATCAGGTAATACACCAAAAATAGTTATTTTTCCAGATAATATTAGTAAATTACCCAGTTACCCTTAAGTATAATGGGATATAAAAAAGACTGAAAAGAGTTTATACTTTTATGATGAAACAGTAACTAGTCTAGTTATCTTCAAAACCATAGAAAGTTGTTCTGTATCTAGAACGGTCAACACTACAATTTCATAATACACTAATAACCTTTCACATGGGCAGTAGCTAATGATGTCTCGACTGAATAAAAGAAAATGTTTAAACAAAAAGTTTTGTATATGGTCAGTGAGCTAGTACTGCCCATATATCCAAGAAAGGAAATAAATAACCTTATACTTCAAAAGCATACGGTTCCTTCAAGGACCCATCCTATAATAGATGATTAAATGAAATAGCTCCATCTTTAAATCTTTAAAAAGTGCATGATGGGGTAATTCCCATGGACTAGCACAATCAACTCCTAGAGCAAAAACCATGGCAGAGGCTTCCAATGACAAAAATAAATACATGGCACAAAGCTACTTCCATATTCAAAATTAAAGCTATTCAAACCAGTGCATAATAATAAAAAATATCCTTCAGATGATGAGATGATGTCAGTCTCTCCACTACAGCAAGACTTGCAATGCTAGCCAGTATGGGCAATTAGCATTTCTGAAGGAGAGGAAGCATTTCAGATCGCTTAATCATCTCGATGTTCTGCAGCTCAAACACCCGGAGGAGATACCAAAAACATAAGCGTCTCACATGAAGCATTACATCCCCAAATTCTCCATAATACAAAATCAAATATTGCCAGATATGCAGGACATGTATCAAACAATCCTTTTGCAAGGCAAAGTTCCCTGCATCTCTATGGTCCCCCTTCCCAACCACTTCACTGTTTGATTTGAGTATGGTGCTAAGTGGTTCATATAATCGTAGTGATCTACTCAGCTCCAACATTACGAGACTCCTGAGTTAGAATATTAGAAATACTAGTACTCCTTTCAACCTGCAGACACAATAAACAAGTACAAAGGCCCTTAAAATCTAGGTACATCCAGTCAAAAATCTCAACACCCAACTAGTATAACATTTGCATAGCAAGCATGACTTCTCACATTCAATAACATTGTGAGATATTACCTAGAAACTCACATTTAAACAGCAGAGTGACAAAAAGTGATACAAAAATAAAACCATATTTTGAAAGACACTATGTAAAATCTGTACACTTAAATAAGAAGTCATTTATTTTGCTTCTGAAATGTAAAAGGTAGATGGCCCTTCTTCAAATTATTGGTGACACTAGTATATTGGTCATGTAGCGTGGATTTCTGTGCACTGAACAGCTTCAAAAATCGTGGATGATGGGCTGTATTAAGAACATTTTGTGAATTAGTAAATCAAGCCTGAAAATAGGTGCATACCTCCAAAAACAGGTATACCACATACAGGGCTAAACCAAGCCTCAAAATAGGTACAGTTGAGGGCTGTGAGCATAGCCGGCCTTAGGCATAGGCCAACTAGGCAGTCGCCTAGGGCGTCACTGTAGTAGGGGCACTTTTCCAGTATGTATTTGGTGTAGGTAGACCAGGATGGGGCACCAGGTGTTGTGGTGGGGGATGCCAAGGAGCCCTTTTGCTTAGGGCACCAGTTGACGTAAGGCCGCTCCTGGCTGTGAGTACTAAGACTGTATGAAGTGTGGCCCACAACCCCATTTGCCAGGAATACCTGATAAGCTGCTCCATTCTGCAAAACATTTTTTTTCTGTTAACTGCCAACTAAGACTAGAGATGTCCCTACAAGATTTGTGTACCCACATACATTTTGGTACCCTTTTCTCAGTATTTATATCTACTGTGTTTACATGGCATAATAGCTGTTCTGTGGCATTTTCGTTTTCAACAGCCTGTACAGCAGTAATTACAAAAATTAATAGACAGTGGTAATTCATTCGGCACCTTGGTATGTATATATATCTATACCTATCAAAGTGTGCAAATGCTGTATATCTATATGTATCAAAGTATGCACATGCTAAAAAATTATTATTTTGCAAAAGGAAGGTATCTTCCACTCCCACACCCCTGGCAGTAATATTGCATTCACAAACACACAGACATGCATATATGTCTCTATATGTAGGTATGCATCTATCTAAATTTATATATATATATATATATATATATATATATATATATATATATATATATATATATATATGGAATTACTTATTTTATTTATCTTTGTTGACTGGGATAGATACCCTTTTTCAGTGAGGGTCTAGGAAGAAAAGATCCAGTATTCAAATACACAGGCAATATATAGCATATTTTCATTTCTACATTGTATATAATATTTCCATCCTGGTTAGATATATATTTTTGCATGCATAATTAGGTGTAACAGATGATTAATGCTAACCTTGCATCATACAATTTGTGACTACAAGAAGAACAGAAAATAAGAGATTGCCTGTACAGTTGGATATGGTTGTAGGGGGCAGAAATACAAAAAAAAAAACAAGGGGATAAAAAAATTACATTTGGGTTGAAATTAGTAAGTAGTGGGGAGATTAGGGGGAATGAGGGAGAGATGAGATGGAATGAGGGGGAAGGAAGATGAAGTAGGTAGTTAAAATATAATCAGATAAATGGATACAGTAGCAAATAGAAGGGAGAGTGTAATAATCACCTTATGGGAATTTAGTACTCAGCAGTTGTCATTTTGTCAGTGTGTATTTTCTTTGGGATCAGAAATTATCCAGGTGAAGAGCAAGAGCACATCCAAGTGCCTTGCAGATGCTGTTTTAGCAGACTGTGAATGGATTTGTTGCTTTCTGCAAGCTTTAACTCTAATGGGTTTTGAGACACAGTGACAATAGCTAAGAAACCAGATAAGAGGTGATTTATTTAGACCTAGGGGGGAACGTTAACTGAGAATTTTTTGATGGGAAACTGTGTCACATGCCTTTAACTGATCCAAGAAGAGTTCTGATACTAGGTTGTGACTATTCCTATTGTGGTTGATAACACTGGCTAAGTCAATAACAGCAGTAATTGTGCTATGACTGTGGCGGAAACCATGTTGGGTCATGGAGAAATTATTATTTTGGGTAAGACATTTGAGGAGCTAGGAGAGAGAATTTTTCTAATATTTTTGTTAGTGGTGGTAGTATAACTATGGGTCTGTAGTTGGATACCTCCACCTTTATGAAGTGGAATTATGAAAGATTTCTCCCAGATGGCTGAGACATGGTTTTCTGTTATGATCAGTTAATTAGTATAGAAACAGGGAAGGCTAGAGCTTCAGAGGTGACTTTTAGGGACTCTGTTGTTAGATTATCTGCTGCTAAGATTATTGGTTTGAGTTTATGTAGGCATTTGTTATGATGCTAGTTGGGACTGGTTGGAAAGAGAAGGATACAGTATTGTTATTAGATGAGGTTGGGGTAATGACTAACTTAAGCGTTTGTGTCGCCATACATAATATCGAAACAAACTGATTGACATGATGCACTTCAACACACTACTACACATGCACTGAGACTTGATCTTGGTGCATGCATAACTTAAAAAAAAAACACACAAAGAAAGCATCTTTTTTATTTACAGGGGCAAGCCCCCCTGCTTGCCCCGCATCCCCTGCTAATTATATAATCTAACCTCATGATCACACAATCCCTGGAGAAAAGGGTATATTCCCCTACCCAGGGATTGTTGACCAAAGTACCATTTGACAAAGTTATCAGGACCTATATATATATATATATATATATATATATAAATATATATATATATATATATATATATATATATATATATATATATAATAAAATAAGCCACCCAGTAGATGCACTCAAAGAACACAAGGATTACAAACGAAACTTCCCAAAAAGGAGCAGAGAATCAGAGAAGTTACCAAAGTTTCAACCCGTTTCAACAGGTACAGGCAATTCCGTAGACTTCACATGTAAAGAAGTAGTAAATAAAGAAAACTACCAAAGTTCCAATCCGCTTCTGCAGATATAGACAGTCCCGTTCAAGCAAACAACAATAAAAGCATTAACAGATGTTCAAATCTTGTCCAAATATAGTTAAAAAGTAGCATAAACCATTCGGTTCAAAAAGTATGCAGTTTCAAGGGTTGTTCAATACGGAAAATACTTTATTTCAAAAGTGAGCGCTTTCGCGGAGAACACTCCCCCGCTTCTTCAGACAAAGAATGAACAAACTAGAATAGTTTAAAAAGCTAAAAATACGTCACATGATAATTAATTAATTAATTGACAGCAGCATCCAATATAAATCTAATTGTGAATATCAGCAAGACATTTTAATTAAACACAGAATTTTCATTGGTATTGTGTTAAGTTAAAAAAATCAACCCAATAAATATATATGTATATATGCAAAAATAAATATAAACATATAATATAATATAATGAATAATTAATGATAATTAAATATGTACATATAAGTATGAATATAAAATACACATAGTATATGCATGATGTGAATATATAAATATATATGTGTATAAAAATGTATATGTGTATAAAAAAAAAAATATATATATATATATATATATATATATAAATATAATATTTATGTTTATATTTATATATATTTATGTCTATATTTTTTATACATATATACATTTTTAAACACATATATTTATATATTCACATCATGCATATACTATGTGTATTTTATATTTATACTTATATGTACATATTTAATTATTATTAATCATTCATTATATTATTTTTGCATATATACATATATATTTATTGGATATTTATAGAATATATTTTTAAAAATTACACTTGCATTACGAAATAGTTATATGGATTTATATTTGTGTAGATGCAGATACACTACTTTATTATTTTTTAGTATTTGCATATCAACATATTTTGCATGGTGGCTCATAGCTTCATTGATCTACATTTATATTAAGTATACATCATGCAGATGTAGTGTCATTTAGCTATATTTTTATTTTAATTTTTAATTTTTAGTTTCTATTTAATTGTTAGCATTTTTGTATAAATATTTTATCTAAATAGGCTATATAGATATATTTAAGATGGCCTTAGTGCAGACTAGCATAAAATGGTTTGTTGTAAGTATATATATATTTGAAGGGGTGATTTTTTTAATTTAACACAATACCAATGAAAATTCTGTGTTTAATTGAAATGTCTTACTGATTTCACAATTAGATTTATATTAGATGCTGCTGTTAATTAATTAAGTATCATGTGACATATTTTTAGCTTTTTAAACCACTCTAGTTTGTTTATTCTTTGTCTGAAGAAGCGGGGGAGTGTTCTCCGCGAAAGCGCTCACTTTTGAAATAAAGTATTTTTCGTATTGAACAACCTTTGAAACTGGATACTTTTTGAACCGAATGGTTTACGCTACTTTCTACAACTACATTTGGATAAGATTTGAACATATGTTTATGCTTTTACTGTTGTTTGCTTGAACGGAACTGTCTATATCTGCAGAAGCGGATTGGAACTTTGGTAGTTTTCTTGATTTACTACTCCTTTACATGTGAAGTTTACGGAATTGCCTGTACCTGCTGAAACGGGTTGGAACTTTGGTAACTTCTCTGATTCTCTGCTCCTTTTTGGGAAGTTTCGTTTATATATATATATATATATATATATATATATATATATATATGTGTGTGTGTAGAGAGAAAGAGAGGTAAGCACACACACGCGCACATACATTAACTATGAGATCACACCATGCTGCAGAAAAAGTAAAGCTTCTTTATCACAGTATTACATGATCTCACCACTTGAAAGTATTCTTCATTATTCTTTTAATGTTCTTCATCCACGGGCGGCGCAGTGGTTAACGCTGTCACCTCACAGCAAGAGGTTCTCCGGTTCGATTCTCAGCTGGGGTGCCTTCTGTGTGGAGTTTGCATGTTCTCCCTGCATTCGCGTGGGTTTCCTCCGGGTACTCCGGTTTCCTCCCACATTCTAAAGGCATGCTTCTGGAGCATATCTCCCCGGGCCTCCACTGAAAACAGGATCTGTGGAACCTAGTTGGACTTTCCCGGTCAAAAACTGTTAGATAAATAAATAAATAAAATGGAAAGACCCATTTTACATTCATACTATAGATGTATATAAAAACAGTTTGGAAGACATGGCTAATTACCATTTAAATAATATAGAGGGCACCTCCAAAAAAATATTAGCTATGTAATGCCAGTTAGTAAAACTTTTACATTGACTTCCCTCCTGTCTTAAGCTCAGAAACATTTAAAGCAGTTTTAAAGCAGATTTCAGCAAAGAAAAAAGCATTTAAGTCCTATTGCACATTTAATGCTCTTTCATTAACAGCAGGAACAAAAGCTTTTCTAAACAAAACTCGAGAAGGACAATTTCTCCAAGGAGGCTTGCTATAGCAACATGGCCAAATGAGGATGCTACTGGACATGTTGGAGTGAGACCTCTGT
Source organism: Protopterus annectens (assembly GCF_019279795.1). NCBI lineage: Eukaryota > Metazoa > Chordata > Ceratodontiformes > Protopteridae > Protopterus > Protopterus annectens. Next base: position 387,308,057 of record NC_056747.1, on the reverse strand, counting down.
ATTATCCTTCATGTACGATGGTCCAGTCACTGGCTTGTTAGCCATCCTAATCAGCTGTTACACAGAGTACTAGGTAATCCTCTATTATTATTTAAGGACCGTATGAAACACAGTTTTGCTAGACTCCTCAGCCATTGTCTGGCCTACCTGAGATGTAGCTTTCTGATTCTTTGTACTCCAGCGTCTGGATGTCAGAGATGATAAAAAGGAGGAGAGAGAGTGAGAGAGATGGAGCGGTAACCATCACTACAAAAAGCGGAGTTACCAGTAAGTCAGTATGTTTTATAAATCATGAACAGTTTTGTACTCTTTATGATGTCCTAACCTAAGGACCAGTCAAGTAATTTAGAAGATCCTTACTTCTCATCTCAGTAACTATAATTACATTTTGTTTGCTTTTTTTTTGCCCCTGTTGCCTATAATTCATCAACCACTGCAGGGTCAGTTGTCCCTTTTGTTCCCCATCAGATTTGCCAAACTTGATTACATAATACCAACTGCATTAAAAAAATGGTACTGGATATGACTTATTTTTCAAAAAAGGTAATGAATTTTGATGACTTAATCCCTTCAACTTTTCAGTAAGAATTCTGGACAAAGCCAAAAATAATAGGCAAAGATAAAATTGGTTACAGCTTTTAAATAATGCTCTTATAGCCATAGAAAGATGGCATAATTACAAGTTTAGCATTAGCATGCATTTTCTGAAGGATACAAAGTCTGACACTCAATTGTATGTCAGTATTTAGTGACTTCAGTCTTCAGTTATTCTTCCAGAAAACCACATATTTTATGAGTAACAGACCAAAAATATGGGGCAATTCATCTAAACATTCTGTGAAATTCTGAACAGTTGGGAGGTATTCCACAATCAAATAATGTCATGAATTAAAGTTTAACAACCTAATACTGGTGTAACATTCCTATAACTGGTAAAAAACAAGAGATCACTAGTGCCCCAGTGGGAATGTGCATATATTATTAATGCCAGGCAAATCAAATTCCATTCTGCTGAACCCAGGAGGCTTCACATTGTAAAAATATGTTTTAAAAAGCAAAGGTTTTGTACATCCTTTGTAATATAGCAAACTACAGACCAGGTTTACACTCATCAGAGAGAGACCCTAGGCTGTTAGCACAAATAACAGTCAAACAATCCACATATATAAAACTAGGGGACAGATGCTAGTAGTGAAACCAGAGAAGGATGCTGACGATGCTAATATTGAGACCAGGGAAGGATGCCAGAAATGCTAATAGTGAGACCAGAGAAGGATGCAGAAGATGCTAATAGTGAGACCGGGGAAGGGTAATGAAGATGCTAATAGTGAGACCAGGGAAGGGTGATGAAGATGCTAATAGTGAGACCAGGGAAGGGTGATGAAGATGCTAATAGTCAGACTAGGGAAGGATACCGAAGATGCTAATAGTGAGACCATATATATATAAACTGTCCTAATAAAATACTGGCCTATAAAATATTAGTCTTGGAAACCAAGTTATCTATCTAAGCTTTTAAGCTTAAGGAGACAAGCTATATTACAAGCTTCATTCAGCCCGAGGTTAAAAAAAGGCATTTAGCCGCAATTGCCAGATTAATTCCCGTTCTTCGAGTAAAAGAGCTGTTGGTCCCCCCCCTAATGTAAGGATGCATCTGGTCAATTATTTTAAACTTAAATCTATGTCCCTCATTTAATATCACATGTTTGGCTAAAGAATTCACTGATTTTTCCTTTTCAATAGCATGAATGTGCTCGTACACTCTATCACGGAACCGACGGTCCGTCTTCCCAATGTAAAATGCTGTGCATGTTGTGCACATAGCCAAATATACCACCAATTTAGAATTACAGTTAAATTTGGAATTGAGACTAAACTTCCTTCCTCTAATTAGGTTCATAGGTTTATACTAGGCTATCTGCACTGGGGCATTTACAAGCCTAGGCAGAGTGTGTTTGGCTTTCGCCACCCTTTTAGATCGGTTTACTGTGCCTCTGTAGAGTAGGTCACAGAAGATAGCCCTTTTAAGGTTAGTTTACTGTGCCCCTGTCTAGCAGGGACCCAGAAGAGATCCCAGGGGTGAACTTACGATCTCCCATTCACTCGTCAAGATTTCTCTTGAAGAGGGTCAGCGAGGGGCTCTGCCTAACATGGACTGGGATTCTGTTCCTGAGGGAGGGCAGCCTCTGCGATATGAATCTGTCCCTCCAGCATGTCCTATTTATTTCTGTGCTGAGGTTTAAGTCCCTGGAGCATGTAGCTCTAAGGGATTTAGATTTCCTGAGGTTGTCCATTAATTCTGGGTTGGACATGGCTTTATACATCAAGCATAGATCACCTCTGAGTAGGCGGTAAGCAACTAAGTAGAGCTGGAGTTTCTTTAGCCGAACTTCACAGGGCATCTGTTTGAGTCCCTTGATCCTCTTGGTGAGGTACTTTTGGGGCCTCTCCAGTTGCTGCAGGTGTCGGGTAAGGTACATCCCAAATGGGGCACTGTATTCAATTATGGGCCTGATGAGTAGAGGGGCACAATGACCTCTCTTGTTCTAGATGTGAACCCTTTCATGATAAGGTGGGCTATATAGAAGGTCTTTCTAACCACTCTGGCAACGTGATTGTCAAAAGAGAGGTTTCTATCTACTTGGGTCTCCAAATCCCTAATTACGTCTTCCGTACTTAATGGATTACCACCTATGTGGTAGTTTGTGGGCACTTTGTTTTTCCCGAAGGGGATGACTACACACTTTTTGGCATTTAGCTGAAGGCCATGGCTCTGGCACCAGTTATCCGTCTCTGTGAGACCCTTTTGGAGGATGCTTGTGTCAGTCGGAGAGTCGATTATGGCGCCCAGCTTGCAGTCATCTGCGAACTTGGTCAGCCATAGTCCTCCCATATTAGCCTGTACCTCAGAGAAGTATATACCGAACAAGAGAGGTCCCAGGACTGAGCCTTGTGGGACGCCACTTGTAACTGGTTTGGAGTCTGACATGGGACCTGCAATACTGACCATGTGGGTTCTATCCCTGAGCCAATTTGCAACCCATCTTGTGACATAGGGGTTGATATTTAAGCTGGTGAGCTTATTTATGATGCCCGAGTGGGGTATTGTGTCAAAGGCTTTTGCGAGGTCCAGGTAGGCCGTGTGGACTACCTTCCCTTCATCTATGGCCTTAGTAACTGTTTCAAAGAAGTCGACCAGGTTCAAGAGGCAAGATCTGCCCTTAGCAAAGCTGAACTGGGTGAGATCCAGTGTCTGGAGGTTACCAATGTCCTTGTTTATGAGTTCCATAATGATACGCTCCATAGCTTTGCAGACCAGACTAGTCAGGCTTATAGGGCGATAGTTTCTTGGGTCCGTTGTGGCACCACCTTTGTGGAGCGGGACCACTGTTGCTGTACGCCATTCCTTGGGTACATATTCTGTAGTAAGGCTGAGATTGAACAGTGACTTTATGTGAGGGTTTAGTTCTTCTTGGAGCTCGTGTAAGACACAGCCCGGGACACCATCTGGTCCCATTGATGCTGTGTTTTTTGCTTTGGAGAGGGCAGCTCTCACCTGTGCATTTGTGATGTCAGGGAGGCTACATTCTGTTGGGATAGACATTTGGTCTTTTTGGGGGGGAAGGGGGGGTTTGCACTGAACCTGTCTGCCAGGATGTTGGCAATATCTGTGGGATCAGTATATTTTTTGTCATTTTGTACTAACTCAGAGCATATCTGGGAGTTGCCCCCCCCCCCCAGATTCCTGACATAACTAAAGAAGGCCTTGTGATTATCTTTAGTGTCTTGTGCAATTTTTCTTTCAAAGCTGGCCTTAGATAATTTTATGAGGGATCGTAGTTTCTTGCTAGTACTGATCAGAGATGCCTTCCCTTTTTGGGATTTTGCTCTGTCATGTAGCAGCTTCCTCCTTCTGTTGTATAGCTTATTTATGGCTGGGGTCCACCAGACTGTTCTCCTGCCTTTGGAGGAGTACGTCTTGGTTTTATTTGGGATAGCACGATCCATGCATTCCTGTAGGTGTTCATAGAATGCATTTGTAAAGGATTCTGCTGTTTGGGCAGTATTTTCCATTGGCCCGGTGGCTTTGAAGGATTCCACGTCAGTTTTGAGAAGTCCGAAATTTGCTTTTGAGAAATTTTTCACTGTGATTTCCTTGGCTGGGGGTGGGGATGGGATATGGATGTCCAGTGAGATTAATTTATGGTCTGATCTTACCAATGAGGGACATACCTCTGGTGTGGAACATACAGTCCCCATGTTGGTGATGACCAGGTCCAATATGTTATCCCTTGTGGGAGTGGTGACCAGTTGTTCCATAGCATTTGAGTTTATAAATTCTAGGAACCATTGGGCAAGGGTGTTGGGACTTGAGTAGTTTTCCTAGTCGATGTTTGGGTAGTTGAAGTCACCCAATATTATTGTGTTTGGAGAGACCTTCATAATCTCCAGTGTTCTCAGGAAGGCTGAGTGGGGTTCCTGAGTTTGGGAGGGTGGTCTGTAGCAGGCTACAAACTGAAAGGCAGTTTTGCCCACTGTTAACTATACATGGATGGTCTCCGATGCTTCGTGTAGTGCCACTAACCTGGAGGTATGGGTATCTTTGATGAATATGGATACTCCCCCTCCTTTTGTGGTTCGGTCCGAGTTTTAGGGCCAAAAAGCATGGTATGAGGTATAACCTGGTAGTGCTGGGGTGCTCTCTGGGGCCTTGAACCAGGTCTCTGTCACTGCACAGATATTGACATTTTCCATACTGAGGAAAGCCTCGAGTGCATACATCTTGAGGTTTAGACTTCTGGCATTGAGCAGCATTACCCTTAGTTTTTTTTTCTTGTATTGTGAAAGTCTTCCCAACATCCATAAATTTACAATACCTACAGGCACCACAAGTGGTCATACCCGAATGCCTATCTAAATTCATTGAGATTTTCCTTTCTAGTAAGTTCTTAAGATTAAAACCCCTTCTAAAAAACAGGTTTGGGAAGGTACCTAATTTCTCAATGAGAAAAACATCAGTGCTTATGAACTCCCAGTTTTTTTTAACCCCGGGCTGAATGAAGCTTGTAATATAGCTTGTCTACTTAAGCTTAGATAGATAACTTGGTTTCCAAGACTAATATTTTATAGGCCAGTATTTAATTAGGACAGTTTATATGTATATATATATATATATATATATATATATATATATATATATATATATATATATATGTATATATGTATATATACACACACACACACTTTTTTGTTGTTTTAATTTTCCTCAACAGCATATTTGCAATAGTATTTATTGTTTTATAGTTTTGATTTAACTAGCACAGTGAGTTGATTGGAAGTTTTGTATCATGTGACAGATTCTAAAATGTTATTTAAAATGGAACGATTGCTTTTAAATATATCTGATGAAGTCACTGTATTATGGTGACAAAAAGCACTTCATAATAAATCTTTTTTGTGGACAAGTTTGGGTGTTTGGTACACTCATGTTTGGATTTACGACATCTAAAGAAATCCCAAACCCTCCGCACCACACACTCCAGAGACCTCAATCTCATTATCACAATTAACAGAACATGTTGGAGGGACAGGTTCATAACCCAGAGACTGCCCATGCTATGGAATAGACTTCCCATGCATGTCAAGCAGAGCACCTCGCTGACCCTCTTCAAGAGAAATCTTGATGAGTGGATGAGAAACAGAAAATTCACCCCAGGGATAACTCCAGTGACTCTACTCGACAGAGTCACTGGGAACTAAGGTCGGGTGGCACTATGCCAGGGTAATCCTATAGCTAGGCTTGTAAAGGCCCCAGGGCCATTAGCCTAGTACACACCTATGAACCTATTACAAGCAGCAGGAAGTTTCCTCTCCACTTTATTCAGCTGTCCACTGACCAATCACTGACTCTGAACTTCTTAAAAAAAATCTTCAACATGGCCAAACTTCAAAACAAACTACTGTTTTTAACATAATTATTACAGTTAGTCTCCCCAAGCAAAATATCAGGCACTGACACCCCCCCCCCCTTTTGACCACTCACCTGTAACTTCCTCATGTCCTAGGCCAAGTAAAAATTCCCTCCAAAGATTATCACTTTCTAGCCTAAAAATATAGCTACACTAAAAACAGAGCTAGCCTCCACCAGTTGTTCCCTTGTCAAGAACTAAAAGCCCTGATGAAAACCAGGGAAGCAGACTAGAATGGAGAGAAAAATTCCTCATGTACCTAAAATAGATATCTTTCTCAACCTGAGGAATCTTAACAAAAATAGCTATCAGAAGAAATGGCAAGTATCCCTCAAAAACCATCTCAAGCACCTATGGAAAATAATAAACCAAACAGCTGGACAGACACCAAACAAAGAATAAGTAGGGAGGAGTAGTATTTAATGTTTTTTCATCTCTAATAACATCAGATCTCCTTCAAAAGCCACTCTAAGCACCTCTGGAAACTAATAAACTAAACAGCTGTCTGGATGGAGCTCTCAAGAATGAGCAAGTAGAGGAAGGCAACATTAAATGTTCCCTAGGCAACCGTTTCTGAAAATACTTTCTAAATGATCTTTCCTTGTTGCCCACCAACCCTTCCCTGATAGGCAACACCTCCCCTTCTCCCATGCAGCCACTTTGGTGCACCTCTCCTTTCTACTTTTCAATCATAACAAAAGACATTCAAAAACTCTTCTACCAAATACCTGGGGTCTTAGCGCCCTGTGCAGTCCGATAAACTGGCACCTCTCAAACTCAACTCTTCTACCTTTCTCTTTCTCTAGTACCATTTCTACACCTCCCTTACATCTTTCCACAAACTATACCACCAAGAACATTACATAGTGAATTTATACCATGACAGACATACCTCTCAACTTCTTTGCTTACGAATTCTGGAAAAATCCAAAATGAATGGGTTCAAAGGATTAAAATCAGAAACAGTTTTTAAATATTGCTCTAATTGACATAAAAAGTTAAAAGAACAACAGGTTTTTGCTTCAACATGAATTTTCAGAATAAGTATAAAACTCAAAAAAATTGACATTACTGAATTACTATAATCCTCAGGGTCTACATTACGACGTTGAAAGACGAGTTCACCGAACCCATCTTTATCAAATATAAATATTTAAATATTTAAAAAATTTAAATATAAAGTAAATATCAACCTTTTGAAATGCCGAACAGCCACTTCAGCAAATTTTTTCCCCAGGGTAAAAAATTGCTCAGACGTCCACAAACAAACCAAACTTTCAAACCATACATAGTGGGGGGGGGGGGGCTGTGCCCCCCACCCCTAACAAAATATATCAACTCTGAGATCACACTACAGTGGGGAAAAGGGAAAATTCACAATGACAGACAAGCGATTTTTTTCCCTTAGGAAAAAATTTACTGAAGTGGCCGTTCAGCATTTCAAAAGGTCGATATTTACGTGTCGATAAAGACATGTTCGGTGTATTTGTCTTTCAACATCATAATACAGACCCAATCCTCAGTGATTTACCAAAAATAAAAAACAGAGCAGAAATGCAGAAATATGAGGTGAAATCAAAGACATTCTGCAAATTTAGTAGCAGTTGAGAAGAGACTAGAAGCTCTTATTTTATTATCAGCAACATTGTATTTTTTCCAATATTAATTAAACATTCGCACTTTACTGCCAGCTTCATTGCTGCCTTTTAAAAATATTATCTGTAAAAATATACATATTTTTATAACTTAGGTGTCTAATAAAATGTTGAAGGCTACTTCATGTTTTATTGTGTCTCTAACAAACATATCTTTCATGGAACTTTTTCTTTCAAAGCTGCCACTTAAAAGGGGTCTTTGATAAGGCTCAGTCAGCCTATCCCAGTTAACAAAAATGAAAAATAAGGAAAACAAATTATATTCAACTACTGCTAGTGTACATTTAGCCTGGTTCCACATACAAGGTGTACCGAACAGTTACTTTTTTCCAGATCTTGCCAGCATTGTGGGCATCTGAGGTGTTGGCAGGTAAAAATGGACATGCCCATCCTTATGCATGAGGGAAACATGGCTGGATGCTCCCCACACTCATTCCTGGTAGAGGCATGGGGTGCACAGGAGTGGATATTGTCCTTAATGCTGAAGGGTGAAGGGGACTGGCTGCATTTCAGTGGCGGTAGGATGATATTCCCACATGTCCCCATTGTACTCCCACCCAGATGTCAATGGGTAACATAGTGCATGGGGAAGAGAATGCTTAGGGCATAAACAACCATTTGACATGCAACTGGAATGCCTTGATCTCTTCTCTGGTTTAAACCCTTATTGGAGCAAGTCTTGGGTCGGCCAGAAGGGTTGGATCAACCTGACTATCAAGGAAAGGCACCCAGGTTCTGCTGATGCTCAGCTGTGGGAAAGAATTTTTTTCTGATATTCACACTAGCCATCAAAATAATCCAGGTTCCTATCAGTTTGTTGAAACTTCAGCAGTTCGAACACCATATGTTTGAACTGTGAAGTTCGAAAATTGATTATCGCAAAGCCGCGGAACACCAAATTCTTTCCCAGGGAAAGAATTCGGTGGGCCATTTCTGTGGCTTCACCATTTTCAGCACTATGGTGGAAAGCTACGGGTTGGGTTCAGGTAAGTGTGCGATTGTGCAGACGTTAGGGCTAGGGTGCGGGTTAGGTGAGTTAGGATTAGGGCTCGGGTGAGGTGAGTATAAAATAGTGACAGACTTTAGGGTTAGGGCGGGATAGGTGAGTTAGGGTTAGGGCATGGGTCAGGTGAGTGTGCGATAGTGACGGACCTTAGGGTTAGGTTTTGGGTTAAGGTAAGTGGATAGATAGTAGTGTATGTACAGTTTAGTGTAGGGATAGATGTAGGATTCTAAGTGTATGTGTGTGGATTGCTGTTTTTTTGGTGTGCTTGTGTTGTGTGTGTGTTTCTTGAAACAGCAATTTTTTTCCCTGGGAAAAAAAATCACTGTTCTAAGCCTTCGATGGTTTTGTACTTCGAGGTTAGAAGTTCGAACATATGGTGTTTGAACTTCTGCTGTTTCGTCGAAGTGATATAGACCCAATAATCCTACCCTCCTGGCTATTCTACTGAACCATTTGTTGCCCAAATGCAAAAAATGTGGGCCTCTTGCTCCTCTAAGGCCAAGCAGATCAGGAGAGGAAGGGATTATCTGAGCTTCAAGGATGTGGTCCCACCATACAACTCCCCCCTCGCAGTTTGCAAGCTGTACCACAGTTGATCACAAGGGATGCATACGTGCTACCACACATATCAATCTGTGTAAGAGGCACACTGGTACAAGTATAGGCTATATGAGCTCGTTGAAGGGTGCCAACCCCTTTGTCCTTCTGCAAAGATAGGCAATTAGTGTCCGATACTTACTCCCATCCATTCCCTTTAAATCAATCCCATGCTACTAGTCAAATTTGGGTAGTCTGGAGCAGAGTTAGGGCTTCATCAGGAGGAAAAGTTAATGTTTTATTTATTTTTTACTTGGTCCGAGTGAGTAAAAAGCCCATTTTCAGCAGAGGCCCGAGTAGAAAATCTCCACATGGAAGGAAACAAAGAGTGTAAGTAGGATATATCAAGTTTACATGATCGTTTGTAAAGGGAATATACAGGAAAATACCTTGATAAGACATTAGGATGTATATAGTTGGATGACAAAATTCATACAATTAGGTATTTATTATACATACTGTTAATCTCTCACCTATAACAAAGATGTGTACAGTTTGAAAAGGCAAAGCAGTATTCATTATTATATAGATCCTAAGTTAAGTGGTTAGTGTTTTTTCTGCTATAAATTTTATGAATGCCATAAAAACAGTTGAGAGACATTTTAAAATTAGAAAAGGACAATAAGAGAGAGTGAGATGGAAGTAAGTCGTAGGTTTTGGTGTAGTGGAGTAGGACAGTAGGTGAGAGAGACATGAAGGTAAATTAGCAAGATAGAGGGAAAGGTTGGTTTCTCCAGATAATTAATTTGAAGAAGTTGTGATGTATATTGTAGAACGGATAAGCTAACTGGGACTGTTGCATGAGCAGAGCCATGTACTAAATAAGTGGGTACAAAAGTACAAAAGAAAACAAATTAATATGATTGAAAAATACTTGCATCCTGTACACTTGACAACAACTAATATAATGGCCTCAGCAAAATAGGCTGATTGCTCATAGTGTTATTTTGCTGGTGGTTAACTCAAAGAGGGCCATGGCCTATCAATGCTCATAATACTAAATACAATTACATAACAAGTCTCTGTCCAAACTGGTGGTAGTCTCAGGTAGATGTCAAACATCCCTTGGCATTTACTGAAAAAGTTAAGGACATTCCATTGGCATAATGGCCAAATTACCAATAGTTGATATAATAATCTGCTTTGGTCTTCCCTGAAAATAGGTCATGCCTAGTTGTACCTAATCCAGACAGTAAAAGAAATCAAATGCATGAATGCTGCTCCCCTCCTAGGTTTCCCAGGCTTACATACACAGAAAATCATATATACATAGTCTACAGTGGCAGTGGTATTAGGCACTCAGTCTGACTGAGGACACAAACTAAAAATCATGCATGGTATTCCAGATTTGAACAAGGTCTTAGACAAAAAAAAAAGATTGGGATGAGGACTGTTTTATGAAATCAGTTCCAGTTCCTCTGGGCTAATATTAGATGGTTTAATTATAATTATCTATGTGATTAAATGCTTAAAGGACTACAATGACCACCTCTCTTTATTTTCATCTTGGCATGTATCAGAAGCCAAACTATTAATGTTAAAGGATAAGTAAAATTTAGAGGGGGACAAAGTGAGGGGAAATGCACCCCCTCCCTGTGTGGATGTGATTACATAATCATGTTTTAAACTGCATTAAGAGTTACAAGCTTTTGTGTTATTGCTAAAATGCCTGCTAAGTAATATCAAATGACAAAATATGAATTTCAGCCCAAAATTAGTGAACTTACCTTGTCGGCTTATATATATTGAACCAAAGTCTGAATGCCCTTGATACCTGCTCATGAATTTATTTGCAATGTATTCAAGGAGAAAAACTTAGGGATGATGCTGTGATTACTAGCCGGATTTTCTAGGTTACATGAGTAGTCTGGAGACTAAAGGAACTGGCCTGAGATGGATAGGAGTAAGTAGCCGAAGATGACTCATCCATTCCTGTGGGAGCTTAGGTGGTTAAAGTCCTGCTACAGGAGCACACTGTTGGAGTAAGTTAATCAACAAATGCATTTTTATGAAATATATATATATATATATATATATATATATATATATATATATACACACACACACACACACACATATGTTTATAATTATAATACAATACTTTGTAATTATTTCAAAGCACTTGTTTGTTTAACTACAACTCTTTCTGATACAACTAAAACCTTGCCCTTAACACTTAAATCCAATATTTATTATACCAAATGTCAAGCAGTACTGATTGGCCAAGGTCCAGACTTGCACTCCAATGAGGAGGGCTTTGGGGTAGGAGTCTGGCCAGGAAGTACCTGCAGTCCATCCAAGCATCATACTTGTGCAGACACCTGCACCTACCAACAGTTCATTGTAGCTACATACTACACCACATAACACCTGCCATCTGATGGGCAAAGGCAGTTAGAAGTATAGCAAATAAAGCTCTTAACCTCTTATAGGATTGACAGGCACAATTCCTTCTTCTTGCATCTAGAAGAATGCATGAAAGACTGGGGGTTATGAATAGATGGTCATAGGCAGTAAACACTGAGAGCCAAAAACAAGCTAATGCCTCAATGTCTCGTGCCCCCAAAAAGGTGATTAGGTCCCGGCTGTGGAAGATAACTGTATTTTAAAGACACATTCTTATGAATGGAGATGTTGCAAAAGTTACTGATAGCAGCAGAATCTATGTGTTGTGATCATGGTGAGACTAAAACTTACTTTTTTATAGTAGGGAATCAAAGACATTGCAGAGTAGACAAATCCTTATACATTTTCACTGGACCTGGTCAAACTGATAGGTACACATGCATGGGAGAGATGACAGGAAATCCTGGTATAAATTCATAGGTAGTTTACTAGACATATGGTCCAGGACAACACTGAGGCAACTAGTCAATTACTAAACCCACTGTCTGGTTAAATAACTTGCTGAGTGTAAGTGGAGAAATGCAGGCTGAAGGAATCGAACCTTGGACTATAGAAAGCAGTTTGTTAACAGCTGATAGCAGCAATCCCCTAAGCTAACTGCCATGTTATAGCGGTTGAAACACTTGAACTGGTTCTAGAATTTGTGTGTGACATGCTAAATAATAATCTGGTATATGTTATATTACTAAATAAATAAAACCCTCTATGCATTGGGAAGAAAATTCATTAATTTTGTTCAGCCATCTTCCACAACCTCAGCCTGGCTAGTTGAGAGGATTTCTGCAAGACAGTGCGAGCACAAAAGTATTTTGTAAATTGAGATGTTTATTTCTGAAGAAAATTAATAGCTGCCTCTAAAGACCCACACACCCATCTTCAAAATATCTAAAGATATCTTACAACAATGTTCAGTGCTCCTATGAAATCACCCCGCCCCACCCCATCCCCCCTTGCCCTATACCCTCCCCCCACCCAGTCACTCATATTCAGACTGCACCAATGCCTGAACATCTAGTTCTTTCTTCTAAGGTCTGCCTATGTTTCTTCAGGTTTTCCTGCCCAAAAGTCACAAACCTTCATCTGCATCATTGCTCTGGCATTAGTTCCATTGTCGCTGCATAGAATAATAAATTAAAAAGGTCATAAAACAGCCTGAACAGATAAAGTTTCAGACTACAGAGACATGTTATCCTTTAGTCAAATGGATGTGGAAGGTAAACAACTACAGCCCTGGTATTTCCCAAAGTTACTTTAAGAGAGCTGCACATGAAGTACTGGCTCATTCAGAGCCAAAATAAAATTTAAAGATATTGTCATGCTAACAAACAGACTTCTAGTACAGATGTATCATGGCAAAAAGTCTTACTAAGAAAGCGATATGTATAAATGCTGGATGTAGATGTTTAAGCACAGAAGACATTTTTGCTTTACTTTCACTGTTAAGATGCACTATTTTGATTTGTTTCTCTCAGTTCTGTAACAGTATTACCATATTTAAATTACTTTTTTTTCATATGATGAATACAATCAATTCACCTTTTCAACAAAATTAGAAAGAAGAAAAGATTACCCTAGTGTAATGCTTGCTACATCAGGCAGCTGACTGCTGACACCTACAGGGTAAAATGGATATTACATACACTTCCTTAATACACAGTGAAAACTATCATTTGCAAGCATCTGTCATACCAAAAAGTCAGTGCAGGAGTGGGAATATCGTCCCACTTCAAATGTGCCTCAGATATTATGTTTTATATGAGGGAAATCTTTTGAACTGTAAAATTATACCCTCTCTTACTGTTACTTCATCATGCCTCATTCAATTTTATTCTGGCATTGTGTCAGTTTTCATCTTAGTAAAGAGTGAAAAAGTACACTGATTCCAGTAGCAAACCAAGACATCTGCAACAGAGCAAATAAAAGTTGGCTGACAGAGTCACATAACCCACCTTGGTCTTTTTCTCCTATATCACACTTTACACTACCAAATTTGAGTTTTCTACAACTTTGTCTAATATCACTGTCTTTGGTTTACCCTGCACATACAGAAAGTATCAGTGTTATGTAGGCTCTCTCACTATTTTATAAACTTATTCTATCCTCAGCTGGTTTTACTAATACAATACCTCCTGGAAGACAACTCAAGGCCTCCATTACCTTTTTGGTAACAAATATTTCCTCACATCTTTCTTTGGCCTGCCTTTTCCAGCCTTATATTATAGCTATCTATAATCAACTCCCCTGCCTACAAAATAAAACTTATAGCTATATTTTAGTCATTCAATGAGGAATTATGTCTTATTCATTCAATGAGAAACACATGACAGGCTGTAAGGGGCCCTAGCAATATTTAAAAATTTGGGACTATTTCTGTAATCATTGGGGGGATAATTTAGCTTCCATTTTTCCTCATTAGCAGCTGATTTAGAAACACTCCAAAAGTATACAAAACTATCCCCTGTACATTACCACCTCCACTGACTGAGACAAATAATTCTATCCCTCTTCCACAATGCCATCACAGCCATACCACATAAATGCTGGTCCTCTTGTTAAAAAGAAAAAAAAAAAATATATATATATATATATATATATATATATATATATATATATATATATATATATATATGTATATATATTTTCCCTGCCACTTTCATCTGGAGATTGGCTGCTTACAATCATGTAACAGGGTCTCCATGGTGTCAACAAAACGTTCTCCCTATTAGACAAAGCTTTATAGGTTCATAAGCAAGTACTAGGCTCATTGTGAGTCATTTTAATCCTAGCCAATTTCCCTTTTTGTGCTCAAATTAACCTATCCCAATGGGTTAGAAACTGGCCTTACCCATCCCATGGTCGATAATTATATATTAACCCTAATGAGAATAACTGGGATCATACTTTAGATCATTTGTTTGTACCCATTTAGAAGCTGCCTCTGTCCATTAGTAGGAAAGTGGGTAATCTAGGATACATTTTCTGTTTTCCATCCATAGATCCAAGTTGCACTTGAATATGAGCAGGAATGAACTTTGTTTTATGAGGATGGGGAATCTGTTCCAAAGCAGCGGCATCCTCTATGAGATGTACTGTCCCTTCAAACCATTCTATTTATGTTGAACCAAAGGTTTAGATCCCTAGACCAACTGTTTCTGATGGCATTTAACTTGCTGATGTGCAGCAAATCCATCAGTATTGGGTCAGTATTGGATCAGGGGATGCCTTATATGTCAGACACAAGTCACCTCTTAGCAGTCTGTGGGATACAGAATTTAGTGACAGGACTTTGAGTTGTTGTGTGTAGGACATGTTGTTTAGGCCTTGTATCCTTAAGTAAGTTTTTCTGAGGTAGTTCAAATTGTTACATGTGTCTGGACAGATACATGCCAAAGGGAGCATTCTATTTAATCATTGGCATAATGAGGGCTTAGTAAACAGATGTGTACTATATTTTTCCTAAAGGACTTGCTCATTCATTTTACCTGAGAGTTTGACCTATGAACTTATTCTAATTTGTAAGGTGCGCAACTTTTGGGTTAGGGGTTTTTTATTCCTTTCCTTTCTTCAAGGTGGTTTGACTTTTACTAAGAATAAATATATTTTGGGGTTGAGGGGAATAACTCCTGGCATGAGAAATTGGGAGAGATGGTCCTGCAAATAATAAGTTAGTGTTTTTCCTTGGGTTTTGGTAAGGTGATTTTTTTTTAATAGAACTTTGCTTCAGTTTGTACAATTTGAAGAACCATATTACCTTTATTGTAAATGCATGCATCAACTGAGATGAGTGGGAACAGCAAGAAACTAACCGAATAAAGGATTTTGCACAGACAGATTTTCCAACAACATATGAAGACTATGGTAAGCCACTGGAATTCTGGATCCATGTAGCAGCCTGATCCAGAAGAAAATGGTGTAATATTTGATATTGACAAGTCCCAGCTCTGAAAGGAAACAAAGTCCACTATTCAGAATACATATCTTACTGCCACTATGGATTTTGTGCTGAAAAATTTGCTACATTCCCATAAAATTAATGTTATTGTTTGTAAAACATGGTTAAAGAACAATGACTAAAAAACAGTTCTGTCAAAAGTATAAATGTTTTTACTGTAACAGACATTCTAATGAAATATCAGGTGGAGGTGTTATGATAGGGATTAAAGATTGTTAAAAGACCTGTTATTATTACATGTTCAGTGATAACACCAATATTGTAGTTTGTGTAACTGTGACAATAAAGACAACACAGGAACATATAACAACTGCTGGAGTATATAGACCACCAAAGTTGAAGTGTTAATAACCTAGAGGAATTCATACATTTCTTGCATGAAACATAGGAGAGAAGAATAATAGTGGCTGGGGAGCTTTACCGCAAACAAACTGGAATAATATCGGTAAACAACAATTGTAAGGACATTATTTACAACGTATATAACAACAATTGCTTCAGATTATAAAATGGCCAACCATAGAACCAAACATACTAGACATTGTTTGTGTTCCTAAAGAAATTACTGTTACTTCATATGTCCATAGGAGATTACCAGACTAATGGCCCAAGAGCCCTTACAAGCCTAGCCATATTTAACCCAAGTTTCCCAATTTTTAATAGCTAGGTGAATGAAGTTCACAGAGGTAGGAGCTTATGCTATGGCATTTAATACAACTGGCCTCTGTCCATACAGGACATGGGTACCATCCCAGAAGTAAATTTACGATTACCCATCCATTGATCTAGGTTTAGGTTGCGCTTGAAGAGGGTCAGGGAAGGGCTTTGTTTCACATGAATGAGAGGCTTGTTCCAGAGAAGGAGTAGTCTCTGAGAGATGTCACTACCTCTCCAACATGATTTATTTGTGTCAGAGGCTAGGTTAAGATCCCCAGAATGAGTGACTTCATGCAGTTTGATTACGAATGTGTAACATTTCCATCAGGGCTAGATTGTAGACTGCCTTGTAGGCCAGACACAGATCACCCCTTAGTAGTCTGTAAGAGACAGAATACAGTTATAGAACTTTCAAGCTTTCCTTGTAGGACTTGTTTTTTTATACCTTCTATCTTCCTGGTGAGAAACCTCTGGGATCACTCCAGCTGTTGCAAATGTCTGGTGAGGCACATTCAAAAGGGTGCATTGTACTCAGTTACTGGTCTGATGATGGCAGAGTACAATGGAATTATAATGTCCTTTCATCTGGATGCCATAATCTTATTTATGCATTGTGCTATATAGAAGGACTTTCTTACCATTGTGGACACATGGCGGTTGAAGTTCAGATTACAATCAACCTGAGCACCTGGATCAAGTACCACTGAGGCCTACTCTTAAGGGGATGCTGTCTATATTGTAATTAGCTGGGCTATTTGTTTTCCCAAGGGGAATAATTATGCATTTTTTGCATTTAGTTTCAATCCATGACTCTGACACCAGTCATTTTTTGTGTTAATCCTTTCTGTAGTATATCAATATCATTTAGGAATTCATTACTGGCTCCAATTTGCTGTCCTCCATGAACTTGATCAGCCAAAGGATGTCTACATTTGCCTTGACTTCTGAAAAACACCAACTGAACAGGAAAATGTGTAGCCCAGAACCATGTGGTACACTGCTGGTAACTGGCCTCTTGCCAGAAGTGAATTTACCCACTTTCACAGTATGTGTATTGTCTGTGAGCCATTTGGCTACCCATCTGGAGATGTAGGGGTTTATACCCAGTTGAGAGTGTTTCTGTGTAATACCAGAGTGGGCCATAATTTTAAATACCTTGGCCAAGTCAAAGTACGCAGTATGCACAGTCTTTCTCTCATCCATGGCATTGGTGACCTTCTTGAAGAAGTCAACCAGATTTAACAGACATGATCTACCGTTAATTAATCCGAACTGAGTTGGGTCCAGAGTCTGGAGATTACCTATGTCCTTGTTGATAAGGAGCATGATGATTCTTTCCATTGCCTTACAGATTAGGCTAGTCAGGCTTATGGGTCTATAATTCCCTGGGTCAGTTGATGGTTTCCCCTTGTGCAGAGGGATGACTGTTGCTGTCCTCCATTCTGCTGGAACATAGCCTGTCTGGAGGCTGTGGTTACACAGGGTGTGACATCTCCACTTTGGGCCAGTAATCAAGGAGCCTGAATCCTCACCACTGACACTGATGAGGGAAGTTCACTTGGAACAAAAATAGATACACACAGTATTGGCGGATGCAGGTCTCTGCATCAAGCACAATTTCCCTTAAGAGCACACAGGGAATACACTCAGTCCGGGGGCTGGGTTTCCGTTTCTCTCTCTCTCTCTCTCTCTCTCTCTCTCCAGGACCCCAGTAAGACTCCCCACTAGAACAGCTATAAAGCTGAGTCCTCAGCCAAGTGGTCCAAGCCACCACTCTCTCTGTGAACCAGTGCTCTGTGCCCCTGTCCAAGTAGCTGACATACACACACTAAGCTTTGATTTTCATGCACGCACACACACCTGGGAAAGGCTGGCACAGATTTACTAGCTATGCCCCTCTGCCCAGACTGTAAGGTAGTTACTGCCACCAAACAATCCAAAGTCAGCTACTCTAAGACTCTTACAAGGGTACCCAATTATACTTAGTAAAATTAATATTAATACCAATTGTAGTGTTAGGCTAATGCAGTAAGGCTTGCAGGAGTGGCCATAGAGTCACCAAATAGATATAAGTACTCTCAAATGTTAAAATATTCTCTAAAGGATTAGCCACAATGAAAATTTTAATAATAAATAATAAAAGAAGATGAAAATACAGACTAGCTATTTACAATAAACACAAGAGTTTCAATTGCAGGAAATATTAGAATCACACAGATACAGAAAAAACAGTAAACTAATCTCACTATATTTTCCTAACTAATCTGAAGAATTACTATCCCCTGGTCACTTACTAGAGCAAGATAAGATGAAGTAGGTGAGGGGCCCTTTTTGCCAGGTTTCAAAAACAGAGTACTCTGAGACTTCTGTCTCATCTGGTATTAAAACATCATTTTACTCCTGGATTACAGGATGACATCACATACATCTGACTCTGGTTCCCATACTACCCATTTCCTAGCAATTGAACCAGAATCTCGAACATATATGTTACCATACACACAGAGCTTTGCTAAGATGTGTTGCAGTTTCTGGAAGTCATAAAACCATTTCAACACTTCCACCCATGGTCAGGACAATTCAGTAGGCTTCCTAGTACAGACTTTTCCAGACATTTCGTCTCTGGCAATTAGAACTGTAAGATACAATCTTTATGGCCTAGCAGGTAATTTAATTTTAGACCATTTTTCAAAGTTAGCTAAACTGAGATTAACCTCTTTTCTTCCAGTATTCTACGTTACAATATTAATTTCCACAGTTATAATACAGTCTGAAATACTGGTATTCTTCTTTTTCTGTCCAGCAGGACCCACTGTTGGTACATTTTGTAACACAAGCAACTTTACAAATACATTTTCAACACAAACACCTGTACAAGTCAGTTTGATACACAAATGACATATAATTCTTTACAAAACTCCAGCTAGCTATGCTGACATATGTTACACATCCACTACCCTACTTCTACTGGCATAACTGGCAATACCCCATATATCATCACACAGAGATCCAAGTATGTCTGCTAGTCATGTTTTACGCTATTTAAAAGGCAAAACCTGGGATGTTGCCAGGGCCCATTGGTGCTGTGATTTTAGCCTTACAGAGTGCATAGATGACCTGCTCTCTTTAGATAGTAGGCTGAGGAATGGTGGCAGGTATACTTTGGGGGATGACCAGTAAGGACAGGGGTGAAGTTTGATCCAAATCTATCAGGTTGCAGGTTGGTTAATTTATCCAGTTGAGTATGGGTGGTACCATCCCGAACCAGTCTGCACATAGCTGGGTATTTCCCTTAAGATTTGGGGCATAGTTAAAAAATGCTTTTTCATTTTCCTTGGCTAGGGAGGCTATTTTTGTTTCATAAATTGCTTTTGAGGACTTGCCCAAATCTCTGATTTGTTTGTTTAGACTGGTGATGCATTTCTTCTTCTGCTGAGCCTGTTCCCACATATGTTTGGACATTAGTTTCCTTCTTTTGTTGTATAGCCTGTTTATACCAGGGGGTCCACCCAGGGTGGTTTGTTTTTCCAGCAAGACCTGGATTTAATCCAGTCCAGTACTACCAAATCTATACAAATTTTTAAGTGGCTATAAAGGGCATCAGTGTACATCTCTGCATAGTATTCTGTATTTTTTGGGCTCTTGGGAGCTTTGAGAATTCTTAAGCCATTGCTTAGCAGGAGATAATTTGTCTTGGAGAAATTCTTTAGCATTTTTGAGCTTGATGGGGTATCTGACCTTATATTTATTTAAAAGGAGACTATTTTGTGGTCTGATATTACCAAAGAGGACATTACATTGGGGGGGGGGGTCCAATGCTCTCCCACATTAGTGAGTACTATTGTCTTGATCCCCTAAAATGGGTGTGTCGACCAGCTGTTCCAGAGCATTTGCTTTGACAAAGTCCAGGAACCTCTGAGACTGCATATTAGTGGTTGTGTATGTTTCCCAGTCATTATCAGGATAGTTAAAATCACCCATGAGTAAGGGATTGTGTTGCCTGGTGAATGACTGAACTAAGTCCAGGTACGTGGGGTATGTTTTTCTGGTTCATGGTGGGGGACCTTTAACTACCGATACTGTGGTAGGGGATTTTACCTATGGTTAGCTGGAAATGGAGTAGCTCAAGAAAGTCATTGTTTGACCAGTCTTAAGGTGTACTTATCCTTATGAAGATGGATATATTTTTGGTTCTTTCTTGCTCAGTCAGTGATCTGAACGTATGGAAGGCTTTGTAGCCTTGCACAACCAGGGTGCTTTCTGGAGCTTTGAACCACATCTCAGTGACTGCACAGACGTTGACATTTTCGAAGGTGAAGAGTGCTTCCAGAGAGTGCAGTTGCTTGTTTAGACTCCCAGCATTGAGCAGCAGTACCTTGCGATTATCAAGAGAAGATTTTGTTACAGTGGGAGGTTGGTTACTTTGACATTGCTGAAAAAAAGGCACCACCATTGATATGCAGTGATCATGGGGTTATAAAGGCTAATTTGTTGGTAGATAATTCTGCCAAACTGAAATCTAAACCAATGCACTGAAGATTAATAACAGATTATATGGAAGTCACTATGTAAACTAGTTGGAGTGATGTGTTTAGTAGAAAAACTGCAGAAGGAATGGTTTTGAAAACTGAATGCAAAAAATTAAAAAAAATGTTTACCATTAGGATCGAGGCACACAAAGTTAGGATGATATATTTTCATAAGAACAAAATGAAAAATGAAAATCCAAACTAGCAAAACCAGAACAAAGAAAGAAAACAAGCAGGCAATGGAGTATCCAACTGTTTATTGAATGTAAGCGCTTTCACTGAACCAAATACTTCAGCTTCTTCAGACGAGTAAAAACTTTACACAAACCTGCTGAGCCAATGAGCTAGGGCAGCCCAAGTACATGATGTTGTTGTTGTGTCTTTCGGCTTTTCCCGGTTAAAACATCCTGGTTAGGGGTTGCCACAGCAGAACTCTGGTCTGCTAATGATTGGCAGTAGATTTTTATGTGCCGAGTTGCCAGCTCTGATGCACAACCTTCAACGAAGGTACGTCCAGTCACGCATGTCTCCACACAGAAGACGCTCTAGCTGAGAATCGAACAGGACAACGTCTTACTGTGAGGCGACAATGCTACCGCAGCAGCACCACCGCAGTTCCCCGAGTACATGATGTCATGCAGCATAAATCATTTAAAGCAACATTGACTATGTAAACCATGTTGCACAAATGATAATCTTAATCATGTAAGAAAAAAATAATAATAATGTTTACTGTTTCCAACCCAAGACAAAAAACATATATAATTGGGATGGTAAATAATGCCTAAAAGTAGACCATTGTTATATAAAAAATATAAATAAAATGTATACAAGTATGTAACACTAAAATATGTTGTATTATATTATAATGGGTTGTATAAAATTAAGTTACATTAAATTATATTAATATGAAAAACCAAGATGAGTATATAAATAAATACATCATACAAGACTCACTCACCCTACCTTATGATATAATACATATAAAAACATATAAAAAAATCCTACTCATAAACAAATATAAAAGAGAAAGAAGAAGAAAAATCAGTTAGATGTTTTAAACATTTATGTGAAACAAACTGCCACCCCTATCTTCCAGGGCTTTCAGCTTCAACAAGCTCTTGATAGATAAGGCTTCATTTAACCCCGGAAAAGAGTATGCTGCAGTTGCAATTTGCCATTCCACTTTAGCATCTTCTAATTTGAGTTCCCAGCCCCCCCCCCCACCCTTTTATTGTGTTCTACTTGTTGTAAAACCACAAATGAGAAATTATGACTTGGGAAAATGAGGGTGTGTCTGGCTAAAGCAGCAGTACTGGTTTTATTCCTGATGCTGTACTCCTGCTCATAAATCCTCTGTTTTAGTTTCTTCTCTGTTTTCCCAATATAGAATGCTTCACACCCATCACAGAAAGCTCCATAAACAACCCCTTGAGAATCACAGTTGTATCTATCATGCATATAATATACTTTATTTCTGATTTTTACTCTGTCAGTTAATTTAATGAATTTGCATTGACGGCATCTCCCACATTTTGTCATACCTGTGTTGAATTTAGAAATTATTTTTGGCCTTTCAACCAAGCCTTTCAGGTTTACGCCCCTCCTAAAAGTTAGTTGGGGTGTCAAGCCTAAAGAACTTCTAAGGTGGGGAACAACCAAAATGAATGCCCAGTTTTTATTGACAATTTCTCTAACGACTCTAGAGTCAAGTGAGTAAGTTGTTAAAAGTCTGGTTGATTTGTCTCCCTCCTGTATGTTTAATGAAACAGGAGATACTAAAATGTTAGTATGTGACCCTGACATGTTATAACCTTTGTGTAACAGAGGGGTGAAGTGGCCTGATGACCTTTTACTAATGACTTCTTCAAACACAGTGGCCCCAAAGGCCATAGGGTACCCTCTCCTATTAAACATGGATATTAAGTCACATTCAGTTATAAAATCATTGAAGTCACTAACCATTCTGGCAGCCCTTAGTGCGTGTCCCTTCACCACTGCTTTTTTCTGGTGTAAAGAATGACAAGTGGAGAAATGCAGACAGGTGTTGGAATAGGTTGGCTTACGGTATATGGTGGCTCTAAATCTATGGTTACCAAGGTCCTTTGCTAGATGAATATCCAAAAAAATCAATGTAATCTGTATCTATTTGGAAGGTAAAATCCAAAAAGGTAGTGTAGATTTAATCTCACTAATGAATTCATCAATCAGATTCACTTCACCCTTCCATAAGAAGAACATGTCATCTTGGTACCTAGTGTACCAGACCACATTGTCCTTAAAGGTAGGGGATTTAAACAAATAGGACCTTTCCCAGTAAGCCATAACAGTGTTAGCAAAACTGCTGCCACATGCAGCTCCCATGGCAAAGCCACTTGTCTGCAGGTAAAATTCATTGTTGAAAAACAGAAAATTATTAAGTAATACAATCTCAAGGAGTGTTTCAATGACATGCACCTCTTGGTTGTCCATGCCTCTCATGTACAGAAAATCCCTAACCCACTCGATGCCAACTAGTTGAGGGATTACAATATACAAATCCTTAATGTCCACTGTAAGAAACACTAAATTGTCATTAAAGTCCAAGTTATTAATGGACTTAAGAAAGTGCCATGAGTCCTGACAAATTTGCTGTTCCAACTTGAGTATTGGTTTAAGCTTAGAGTCAACATATTTAGCACAAGCATATGAAATGGAGCCACGACCATCCACAATAGGTCTAAATGGTGGATTAGTTGGATTTTTATGTATCTTTGGGGTTCCAAAAAAGGTTGGTATTACTGGAGCAGGCATAGACAGGTAGTGGTATGTATCGATGTCTATACTCCCTTCCAGGAACAAGTCAGAAAGAATCCCATTAATAGACTTGTATGCTCCATTAATCTGATTACAGCTAACTTTTTTGTATGTTGTACTGTCCAGGAGCAAGTTCATCCTACAATTGTAGTCGTGTTCATAGGTTCATACTAGGCTATTTGCCCTAGGGCATTTATAAGCCTAGCCAGTGTGTGTATGGCTTTCGCCACCCATATTAAATTAATTTTGCTATGCCCTTTTTCAAGGTTAGTATACTGTGCCTCTGTCTAACAGTGACACAGAAGTGATACCCGGGGTAAACCTACGATCTCCCATCCACTCATCAAGATTCCTCTTGAAGAGAGTCAATGAGGGACTCTGCCTAACCTGGACTGGGATTTTATTCCAGAGTGAAGGAGCCTCTGGGTTATGAATCTGTCCCTCCAGCATGTCCTATTTATTTCAGTGCTGAGGTTCAAGTCCCTCGAGCGAGTAGCTCGATGGGATTTGGATTTTCTGAGGTGCAGCATGTCCATTAATTCTGGGTTGGACATGGCTTTATACGTCAGGCACAGATCGCCTCTGAGCAGGTGGTATGCCACTGAGTAGAGCTGGAGTTTCTTTAACCGGGCAGCATACAGCATCTGTTTGAGTCCCTTGATCCTCTTGGTGAGGTACTTTTGGGGTCTTTCCAGTTGCTGCAGGTGTCTGGTAAGGTACATCCCAAAAGGGGCATTGTACTCAATTATGGGCCTGATGAGGGATGAGTAAAGAGGCACGATGACCTCCCCTGATCTAGATGTGAATCCCTTCATGATTAGGTGGGCTATATAAAATGTTTTTCTAACCACTTTGGCCACGTGGTTGTCAAATGAGAGATTGCTATCAACTTGGGTCCCCAGGTCCCTAATTACTTCTCCTGTACTTAATGGATTACCACCTATGTGGTAATTTGTGGGCACGTTGTTTTTGCCAAAGGGGATGACTATACACTTTTTGGCGTTTAGCTTGAGGCCATGGCTCTGGCACCAGTTGTCTGTTTCTATGAGACCCTTTTGGAGGATGCTTGTGTCGGCTGGAGAGTCTATTATGGTGCCCAGTTTGCAGTCATCTGCGAACTTGGTCAGCCACAGTCCTTCCATGTTGGCCTGTACCTCCGAGAAATATATACCGAACAAGAGAGGTCCCAGGACTGAGCCTTGTGGGACGCCACTTGTAACTGGTTTGGAGTCTGACATGGCTCCAGCTATTCTAACCATGTGGGTTCTGTCCTTCAGCCAGTTTGCAACCCATCTAGTGACATAGGGGTTTATATTTAAGCTGGTGATCTTATCTATAATGCCCGAGTGGGGTATTGTATCAAAGGCTTTTGTGAGGTCCAGGTAGGCTGTGTGGACCACCTTCCCCTTGTCAATGGCCTTGGTGACTGTTTCAAAGAAATTGACCAGGTTCAAGAGGCAGGATCTGCCCTTAACAAAGCCAAACTGGGTAGGATCCAGTGTCTGCAGGTCCCCAATATCTTTATTTATAAGGTCCATGATGATCCTTTCCATAGCTTTGCAGACCAAGCTAGTGAGACTTATGGGACGATAGTTTCCAGGATCCGTTGAGGCACCAGCTTTGTGGAGAGGGACCACTGTTGCTGTACGCCACTCTTTGGGTACATATCCTGTAGTAAGGCTGAGATTGAACAGTAGTTTTAGGTTTGGGTTTAGCTCTTCTTGGAGTTCATGTAGGACGCGGCCCGGGACACCGTCTGGTCCCATTGATGCTGTGTTTCTTGCTTTGGAGAGAGCAGCTCTTACCTGAGCATCTGAGATGTCAGCGGGGCAGCACTCTGCTGGGATAGATATTAGCCCTTTTGGTGGGGAGGGGGGGGAGAAGTTTGCGCTGAACCTGTCAGCTAGGATGTTGGCAATGTTTGTGGGTTCGGTGTATTTTTTGTCATTTTGGACTAATTCTGAGCATATCTGGGAATTCCCACCCAGGTTCCTGACATAACTAAAGAAAGCCTTGTGATTATCCTTAGTGTCCTGTGCAATTTCTCTCTCGAAGCTGGCCTTAGACGATTTTATGAGTGCCCGTAGTTTTTTGCTAATACTGATCAGAGATGCCTTCCCTTTTTGGGATTTTGCTCTGTCATGTAGTAGCTTCCTCCTTCTATTGTACGGTTTGTTTATGGCTGGGGTCCACCAGACAGGACATCTGCCTTTGGAGGACTGGGTCTTGGTTTTATTTGGGATTGCATGATCCATGCATTCCTGAAGTTGTTCATAGAATGCGTTTATAAAGGATTTTGTGGTCTGGGCCGTATTATCCACAGGCCCGGGGGCTTTGAAGGATTCCACCTTGGTTTTGAGGAGTGTGAAATTTGCTTTAGAGAAGTTTTTCACTGTGGTTTTCTGGGCATGGGGTGGGGTCGGGATGTGAATATCCAGTGAGATTAGTTTATGGTCTGATCTTACCAGTGAGGGATACACTTCTGGTCTGGAGCATAGAGTCTCCATGTTGGTGATGATCAGGTCCAGTATGTTTTCCCCTCTTGTGGGAGTGGTAACAAGTTGTTCCATAGCATTTGAGTTTATAAATTCTAGGAACCTTTGGGCTAGGGTGTTGGAGCTAGAGTAATGCTCCCAGTCTATGGTTGGGTAGTTGAAGTCACCCAATATAATGGTGTTTGGAGAGACCTTCATATTTTCCAGTGTTCTCAGGAAGTGTTGATCCATAAACACTAACCCTCCACCTTTGTCAGGTTGCATGACACACACTTGACAAATATTCAGTAAATTGATGAAATCAAATTCATCCGGAGTAATATTTTTATGGATGCTACTGATGTGATGATTACTTGTGGACATTCTCCTAAAATCTATTTCACAAGTTTTCTCGAAGAGCGCTAGAGATTCATGAATAGGAGGATTAAAAAGGCTGGACACCCTAAGACCTTGTGTGAGAAGTGAGTTAGCACCCATGAGTAGTCATAAATTAAGTTTACGAACAAAAGTTTTAAATCAATGATAAATTTGACCATGCTGGCCCTCCTATCAGGTACAAATGTTAAACCTTTTGAAGAAAAAGTCCACCATAGCTTTCTCAATATGCAGGGAACTAAAATTGTAGATTTTGAAATCCCCTTCAGAACTGGAAAGGATGTTATGAGATTCTGGACTCATCTCCTCCTCCTGTTATAGCGTTTTCTGTTCTGGGGCTGTCTCCTGTTGTTGGTTGGTTTGTTTGAATGAAGAGTTTGTGGCCCATTGGGTTCCCGAAAATCCTGGTGGAAGTTAACATTCAAAGGTATGTCATGCTGTTGTCCTGGATGTTGGGGTGCCTGAGGTTGTTGATTATTTTTAATTCATTCACTGCGACGAATAGGTTGAGCTATGTCTGCAGTGTCATTATTTGTCATGGCATTGCCATTGGCATTATCATTGTGACCCAAGTGGTCAAACTGAACATCACTGTTATTACTCAAAGGTGAATTCCCAACAAGGGGAGGTGGTGGATAAGCACATCTTTTAGAGTAGTTGTTGAGGTCTCTCAATAGTTTTTTTCTTTTTGACCTCAATAAACTTGCCTAAACTGGCATCTATGCTGGAAAAAATGCATGCATAATCAAACCGGTACCTTGCATAATCTTCTGCATTTGTGATAGCACTTAACAGTTTGTCCAAATCACTCCTAAGTAAAGCAATCTGGGATTTATAATTATTAATTAACAACCTCAAAAACTCTATGCCTTGTTTGTCAAAAAGGGCTATAAGTTCTAGGTGGAAAGATGAGCCATTAATGAGCCCTGCTGGATAGTGCCACTGGAGCAAACCTTTAGGAATAACTTTTTTGTGGATGCATTCCTCAAGGTAGGAAACTTCCAACTGCAGTTTCCTACACTTGAATAATTTTTGATCAAACTCGTTCAAGTTATTTACAATTAAATTGTCATTGTTAACACCATCATTGGTAACAGCAGTACCAAGAGGTACATCAGTGTTGAAAAAAGAAACATTCCTTAAAAAGGAATCAGTAGTAGGAATGTCACTCACTCTAGGAGCATTGGATGGAATACGTGTTTCCGCTGCCGTGCGTCTAGGGAGGCCCAAGTTACTCACTGCATTGCCTAGATTTAAAAATGTAGAAACTTGGTTACCCGAACTAGCCGAAGATATTGCAGCCTGTACAGGCTGCCCAGTGCTATGTGGAATAGCAGGAGCCGGTATAGGCGACTCAGCAGAAGGTGTAGAAGTGGAAGAACAAGATGCTCCAATATCTCTCGAGATCAACTGTGTATTGTTAATTCTTTGAGACAAAGAATCAACTTTCTTCATCAACACTTGTACCAGGAGTGTTAAATCACCCGCAGTATTCGCTTCAGAGGTGCTGTTTAAACCATTATTTGTAGAGCCATCCTGGGAAAATAACGGTTGTGATAAATCCAAGCCACTCGCCATATCCACAAACTGAAAAACGAAAATCCAAACTAGCAAAACCTGAACAAAGAAAGAAAACGAGCAGGCAATGGATGGTAAATAATGCCTAAAAGTAGACCATTTTATATAAAAAAATATAAATAAAATGTATACTATATAAGTATGTAACACTAAAATATGTTGTATTATATTATAATGTGTTGTATAAAATTAAGTTACATTAAATTATATTAATATGGAAAACCAAGATGAGTATATAAATAAATACATCATACAAGACTCACTCACCCTACAGTATGATATAATACATATAAAAATTCCTACTCATAAACAAATATAAAAGAGAAAGAAAAAGAAGAAGAAAAATCAGTTAGATGTTTTAAACATTTATGTGAAACAAACTGCCACTCCTATCTTGCCAGGGCTTTGAGCTTCAACAAGCTCTTGATAGATAAGGCTTCATTTAACCCTGGAAAATACTATGCAGCAGTTGCAATTTGTTTTTTTATATAACAATGGTCTACTTTTAGGCATTATTTACCATCCCACTTGTATATGTTTTTTGTCTTGGGCTGGAAACGGTAAACGTTATTTTTATTATTATTTTTTCTTACATGATTAAGATTATCATTTGTGCAACACGGTTTACATAGTCAATGTTGCTTTAAATGATTTATGCTGCATGACATCATGTACTTGGGTTGCCCTAGCTCATTGGCTCAGCAGGTTTGTGTAACGATTTTTAAACTGGGAAGTGTAAAGTTTTTACTCGTCTGTAGAAGCTGAAGTATTTGGTTCAGTGAAAGCGCTTACGTTCAATAAACAGTTGGATACTCCATTGCCTGCTCTTCTCTCATAAGAACAAAATACTTGATTAAGGTGAGAGACAAAAATATAAGAAATGAAAAAGAGGTCAAGACAAATGATGTAAACAAGCTAGAAAGACAAATTAAAAGTAGTGCGAGACAAGATGAAGCAAAATTTGAAAAAAAAAAAAAAATATATATATATATATAAAGATATTGAGCATAATAAGAAACCATTTTATAGATACACAAGATGCGGAAAGAGTAAAGATATGCAAATTGATAAACTGTGTAGATTCTAAAATGTATTTACAGACACGACAGATTATAGATACATTTGCAAAATCTTATGCAAAGCAGTTTGGTTCCACAAAGGGGATGATAAATTGTCCTAGTGACATCCAGGTAATCTCAGATACTGAAATCAATTTCGATTACATTGAAAAAGAACTACACAAACTGGATCCAAACAGAGCACTGGGAGGAGATGAAATAATGGCCTGAGAACATTTTGGCATGAACTTATAGTACCATTATATTATTTATTAGGTTGAATAAATATGGGGACATTCCTCATGATTGGAGACATACACTTATTAAACCTGTCTTTAAGGGAAAGGGAAAGTAGGACAAACCCGAAGTCATACAGTCCTGTAAGTTTACTTACATCTTGTGGAAAAATAATGGTGAAGGTAATATTGGATAAAGAACAGTCAGAACTGGAAAGGTTGGGACTTAAAACCATATGTCAGCATGCATATGTTGAAAATAGATCTATTAGTACCTCTAACATGTTGTTCTGTATTAATATAAAACAGCTATGAATGAAAAAAAATGTGCTGTGATATAATTTATATAGATTTAACTTCACCATTTGATAGGGTCATACACAAAACACAGATCAAAAAATTAGAACATCTAGGTGCTGATGGACTCTTGATAAGATGGCTAGGACATGGCAAGTATCATATAGCAATGGGACAGGTAAAATTCTTGGTTAGTGTCACAGGGCTCTTTCCTAGGCCTATACGTTTAGGCTGTTTCTTTCAGAGCTATCTTTTTCATCTGAGGTGTTCTACAGTCTGTATGCAGATGCCTTGAAAATGGTTAAACTGATTACGTGTTACAGACAGGGCATGTCTGCAAAAGAACTTGACCAAATTGACCATTTGGGCACAGGAAAATAATATCCTGATTAAATACATCAAAAACCAAGCATATGAGATTTGGGAAACAAACAAAGGTGAATGTTTAATACAGCACACACTGATTGAAACTGTTGACTCATTTAAGGACCCAGGTGGATCCCAGCTTTGAGTTTTTCTAATCATATCAACCAATTGGTTAATGATAGTTATAGAACTATAGGTTGTATAAAAAGATTTATAAAGTCTAGGAAATCAGAAATGATGATAAAATTGTTTGTTAGTTATATTAGACCCAAACACAAGTATGGAATAACAATACAGAAACCTTACAAGAAAACAAGCATGAGTAAACTGGAAAGAGTATAGTAGAAATACACCAGTGGCATACATGGATATGAATATTTAAGTTTTTATGAAAGACTAAAATATCTGAACTTGTATAGTGTCTCATATATGGATACTTAAGACAAGACCTTATTTGGGTATATAGGGCATTTATAGAGATAACTACCTCTGAGAATGTTTGGGGTTATCAAAAAGTAGTAAAGAACCATCAGATAACCTATGTAGAAGATTCTATAGGAATGAGAAGTGTACTAATTGCTTCTCTGCCAAAGTAGCTGATGCATGGAATACACTATCAAATTTCATTAAAGCAGTTACTAGTTCAGATATTTCTAAGAACAGTCTGGACACTTGTTATGGGAACAACTGTTTTGGTATATTGGCAGGCTAGAAGGGTATTACTGACAGTGCTTGAAATATTTGTACGTATGGGGTACCACTACTTATATTGTATATGAAATAAAAAGACAAATGGTGATAATTCATAAATAAAAGAAAACACTCTAAGGAACATGTATTTACTTTAATTCACTAAGTGTGCGCCACTTATTAAACTGTATTTTGAAAAGTCCACTTTGTAGTTGGGTTGAGGTACCCATCACGAGTGCAGAATAAACTGGGACATTTGTTTCCTTTATAGATTAGCTTATGGTGATAATGTGTATGTTTTTAGTCTACATCCAACAATAAGAGTAACTTTGATATGATGAATACGTGTAATTAGAAAAGGTTGGTTTCTTATTTTAGTAAAATGTACTAAAAGTCATTTGTTGCATTTCACTTACTTTTTTAGAGGTGTCCATACCTCTCCCTGATGACATCTACCTTGTCCCCCATGAAACCTCCCTCCTGTTAAGCTGATAAAATCCTGTTGTGTCCATTATGGTAGCTTATTTTTGAGTTTGCCATGCCACAGTCAACAGTGCAGGGGGGGGGTCATCCTGCATACAAGTCAGAGGGTGGGATTTTAGGAATGCAGGGGGTGGGGAAACCCCAGCTTAGATGGACCATGCATGTTGATGATAAGCATATCACTGCACATGATGACACACCTACTCCAACCCCCCCCCCCAAGCTATTTGCAACTTGGCTACACTTACTCATATCCAGTGGAAAGTACATGGTTAGAAACAGAAACCCAAACCTGACACTCAGGATGGGTACGCTCGGTTCTCCAGCACCCGGGCTACTAACCAAACTCTAATCATTTTGGTAGCAGTCACACCTCTGTTGTCCTATGCCACACTGAGCTGGTCATTACATTTATGATAGCTTTGATTAATTAAGTAGTGGAAATGTGAATAAGTGTAAGTTGTGCTTTCAGAAAAGTTTCATGGTAATCACCTTGTGAATAGAAACTTTTATTTTCACACCATAATCTTCAGACTGTTTACCACATGCGAGACTATCAGACCTAGATGATCTTTCAAATAGTTATACTGTCTTTTATGAGCTGGAATAAGCATGAAAGAGATGCTGTCACACCCTGGTAAATGTCATTCCACACAGCTACATAGTCATATGTGAACCAGAATAAAACATATACAGTTTGCATGTAGAGGACAGTTCTTCCATAGCCATCTTTATCAGTAATGCCAGCTCCTCCAAACAAGTTTAATTGCTTCAGAGTGAGCCTGAAGTTAGTTATGAAAGGAAAGAGGACAATGGCAGAGTACCCCACCCCTGCATGGAAGGATCTGCTCCCCACAAGGGAAAATTTTTTAATACAGTTTTGAAGAGCTGGGGTCCCTGAAGACTATGCATAATGAACTAACATTAATAAAAATTACTTGGATCCACTGCGAGTACAACACCTAATCAGGT
This sequence comes from Protopterus annectens, assembly GCF_019279795.1. Lineage (NCBI taxonomy): Eukaryota > Metazoa > Chordata > Ceratodontiformes > Protopteridae > Protopterus > Protopterus annectens. The sequence continues at coordinate 387,275,940 of NC_056747.1, read as the reverse complement.
AGTGCTAATTCTCTTCTTTAATGTTCAGGCTTTTTCAGTGTATTTCTGATGCATAAAACATTGTCTATAGTTGGCCCAGACCCATGGCATAGAAAGATGAAGCCCTCTCTGGGACCCAGATGACCGATGTTTGATTAGCAGCATAGAAGCCGGATGTACAGGGCAGGGAGGAACGGTTTAAGCAATCAACACCTGCTTGCTCATCCTGGGGTGGAGGAGCAGAATGTGTCACTGACCCACTGCATTAGCAACATCAGCTGAAGCAGTAATGGGACCAGCTATGCTCGTGCTAAGAAAGTCCAGGGACGTCATGTGCCATAGTGTGTCTGAGTGCACATTCCTTAAAGAGGCAGCAGTTGTGAAGCTCACACCTCTATGATGCGGATTGTATAAGGTGGTCCACCTGACCAATTGCCTGGGCTACTTCTTATCACCCAAATTTTACCTTTTTGGAGGAATAGGGCTGGTGAGCCAGGAACCAGGGAACAAATAAGTCACTGGGTCCTAGTTCAACAAAAACAATGGGCTCAACCTTCTCCCTGAATAGGGTACTAGTGAGCTCATGTGGGCATTGGGCTCTCACCCCTGAACAGGGCCTATCATATCCCAGGATGGGAGGTTGGTGGGCTAACCTTGTGGGCCCAGTCCCAATCCATCAGGAAAAATTAATACGCCAAGTGGGTGAAGATTGAGAAACCTTTGGGTCAGTCAAGCTGAGACAAGTGGTGTAAAATGTTTTGGATAATTCAGCAGAGAGATGCATAACATTTACATTTTGTAAATGCCAATGTATAACAGTATTGGAAATTCTGTATCTGTTTTGGAAAATGTGAAGAGTTGGTGACAGTGATTGTTTTTTTTTGGCTGTGAAAACCATAGATCAAACAAAATGGTTATTTATAGTGTGGTACTAAACACTGAATGAAAAACGTGCAGGTATTTAAAAATCAACGTTTCCAATATCTCTAAGGAGGTTCATATAGAAACAGATAAAATAGAAATACAGGAAATGACGCTGTTTTCTATGGATCTGTTACATATGTAAGTACTAGCGTGCATATACAAGTCTGCTGCATCTACATGTATCTCATTATCATATATAATCATTATATACCATACCATCTGTCATTAAATCAGTATCTTCCCTGCACCGTTTATGATGGCTGTTACTCCTTGATTACCTTGTAAATATTTGTATATAACAGCTTATCATAAAAATGTATAACAATATGCTTACTTGTTTTAGAATCTACCCTTAAATTGTGTAATCTGTACATGTTACATATGTATATCCTTTCTGCTCTGTTGATGTATAACGATATGCTTACTTGTTTTAGAATCGACCCTTACATTGTGTAATCTGTACATGTTACATATGTATATCCTTTCTGCTCTGTTGATGTATAACGATATGCTTACTTGTTTTAGAATCGACCCTTACATTGTGTAATCTGTACATGTTACATATGTATATCCTTTCTGCTCTGTTGATGTATAACGATATGCTTACTTGTTTTAGAATCGACCCTTACATTGTGTAATCTGTACATGTTACATATGTATATCCTTTCTGCTCTGTTGTCTCCTTAATATCATTCTATTTTGCTAACACTGATTGCATGCACCATCCATTTTGAATATTATGTATCATTATATTAACTGTCTTGATGAGCTTTTCCCCCTGGGCCTCTACTGACTATGGGTTCTTTCGGCCCAGAGGACTTTCCCGGTAAACAAATGCCAATAAATAAATATGACTGAAGCATGTCTTTCTGTTCAAGCAGTACTAACCAGCACAAAACTTGCATCTGGCCCAGCATGTCTTTTGCACAGTGGTGCATTCTACAAATACAGGTTAGCTCACATACAACATACATAGGTAGGTATTAGGCTATCAGCCCAAGGGCCTAAGTAAGCCTAGCCAATAAGGTTCTCTGACTTACGCCACCCAAGAAAGTTATTTTCCTGTGCTCCTGTCGAGCAGAGCCACCAAAGTGATCACCGGGGTGTATTTCCTATTTCCCATCCACTTATCAAGATTTTTCTTGAAGAATGCTAATGAGGAACTTTGCTGGACATAGATGGGTAGCTTGTTCCAGAGTATGGGAAGTCTCTGGGACAGGAATCTATCCCTCCAGCATGTCCTGTTTATTGTGGTGACAAGGTTTAGGTCCCTAGAGTGTGTAGCTCAGAGGGATTGGGATTTCTTTAGGTGTAGCATGTCCAACAGCTCTGGGTTTGACATAGCTTTATATGTTAGGCAGAGATCAACTCGGAGTAGGCGATATGCTACGGAGTAAAGCTGGAGTTTTTTTGAGATGGTCAGTGTAGGGCATCTGTTTGAGGCAGGTAATCCTCCTTGTGAGGTACTTCTGTGGCCTTTCCAGCTGCTGCAGATGTCTTGTGAGGTACATTCCAAAAGGGGAGTTGTACTCTATAAGGGGTCTAATGAGTGCCGAGTAGAGGGGAACAATGACCTCTTTTTTCCTGGATGAGAAACCTTTTGTGAAGAGGTGTGCCACATAGAAGGATTTCCTGACTACTATGGCGATGTGATGATCAAAGGAGAGACTACTGTCCACCTGGGTACCCAGGTCTCTTATCACACATTCACCATTAAATAGACTGCCACATATGTGGTAGTCCATGGGTACAGAGTTTTTACCAAAGGGGATGACAATACACTTTTTGACATTGAGCTTGAGGCCATGGTTCTGACACCAGGCATCTGTCTCAGTGAGGCCCTTCTGTAGGATGTCCACATCATTTGGGGACTCAACTATGGCTCCTAGTTTGGAGTCATCTGCGAACTTCATTAGCCAAAGGCCTTCTGTATTAGCCTGTACTTCAGAGAAGTAGATAGCAAACAGGAGAGGTCCCAGGACTGAACCCTGTGGTACTCCACTTGTCACTGGTTTGAAGTCAGATTTGGAGTCTGCAACTTTTACAGTGTGGGTTCTGTCAGCGAGACAATTGGCAACCCATCTTGTGCCATAGGGATTTATACCTAGTTTAGTGAGTTTAGCTATAATTCCAGAATGGGAAGTGGTGTTGAAAGCCTTGGCAAGGTCAAGATAGGCTGTGTGAACCACCTTACCCTCATCTACAGCTTTGGTGACTGCCTCAAAGAAGTCGATCAGGTTCAGGAGGCATGATCTGCCTTTCACAAACTCGAACTGGGTGGGGTCCATGTCTTTTATGCAGTGGTGCATTCTACAAATGCAGGTCAGCTCACATACAACATACATGTCTTTTATGTAGTGGTGCATTCTACAAATGCAGGTTAGCTCACATACAACATACATGTCTTTTATGTAGTGGTGCATTCTAAAAATACAGGTTAGCTCACATACAACATACTGACAAGGAGTATGTACCATGTGTGTGTGAAAAATTCTGGATGAAAAGGAAAAAAAGAAACAGAATATAGTGGCCTGTCAAGGATGGAAGAATCCCACTCTGGCAGATATAAAAATCAGTGCTGTATTGTATAAGTTCTGTGACATGGGGTCATTAGCATGAAGTACTGTTTAAATTAACAAAGATCAGTTTAATAACCTTATTTGGGACAAGATTAAAGAAACCAAAATTAATCTGCAAGCAATTTATGTGCTTGTACAAACAGTTATTACAGCAGCACTTTGACAGCAACAAAATTATGCAAGGTGACTTTTTTCATAGGCTCACAGGTGGTTATTAGACATGCAGTCCAGGTTGGGGTTTGGCATAATGGATAAAATGTTTACTTTACAGACAAAAGGTACAGGGTTTGATTTTCACCCTTTGGATGCATGTCTAGCCTTAAGAAGACCCCCAGCAGTCATTAGCCTAGTAATCATCTATAAACCTATGAACACAGCCCAATTTCTCTAATGCTGTCGAACACTGTTGCTTCAAATGACTTGCTCAGAGTCATGTTGTAGGCAAAGGAAGGCTGATGGGATCAATTCCTGGACTATACAAAGCACGTTATTAACAACTCATAGCCTTAATCATAAGCGCTAACTGCCAACTAACATTGATGACAACAATACATTGTTGAAAGTCTGTTAGTAGCCTTTGGATGTAATATTTGCCATGTAAAACTGTGGACTGTGTTTGCCAGGTATCACCACTGTGTCATAGTGAGTAAAATGTTCTCCTCACAGCAAGAGGTTCTCTGGCTCAATCTTCATCAGGAATGTCTTCTGTGGGGCGTGGCCAAGGATGAACACAGGATAGCAGCAGATTTCTTCAGCTCCACCAATTTCATTACACTGACAGGAATTAATTACTTAAAAAATTAATTTTTGAAGTAATTTTCTTTCTAAATATGTTTGTTTTATATAGTTCTTGAACTATATCTAAAAAAGAAAGGAAATCTTAACAATATTCCTGTCAGAAATCACTTTGGAAATTTTCCTGTCAGTTTATCAGTCTGAAATGAGTTCCAGTAAGACAAATTCTCAAGACTCCAGCATCAAGAAAGAACTTCAGTCTCTGATAATTATAATCCAGCAACTTACTGCTAAGATGGATAAAATGGATACTAAAATAGACACCTTCATAGAAAAAACTACAAAACAAATAGACTTGTTACATATAGACCTGCAACAACAGAAGATCCAGATGACAGGCATAGAATAAGCTGTGAATGACATGGAAAATAGAATACAAGAAGAGGAAAACATTGAGTTTCTGCTGAAACAAAATACACATTTACAAACAAAGCTGGATGACCTGGAAAATAGATTGAGGCGCAATAACATTAGGATTTTTGGACTGCCAGAAAATATTGAAGGTAACAATATTACTTCTTTTTTAACAACATGGCTCCCTAAAACTTTAGACTTACCAGAAGCATTCTCTTTTGGTATCGAAAGAGCACATAGATCTATAGCTAATACTAACTCTAACAAAAACTATCCTAGATCAGTTATAGTTAGATTTCTATCATCTTTTGATAAAGAGATGGTTCTTAAATCTGCATGGGCTAAAGCTCCTGTTAAGATTAATGAGACAACTGTGCGTTTTGACAATGACTATTCTTCCATGGTAATAGCTAAAAGAAAAGTTTTTCTGCCACTAATAAGGGAGCTTAAAAAAGCACAGTTTAAAACATACCTTCTGTTTCCTGCCAAGCTTAAAATCTTCCTTCCTGATGGTCCTAAAATTTTCGATGACTTAGACTCTGCCTTACTGTTTATCAAAAAAAATAAGATTTTGGATAAAATAGAAGAAATGGAATGGGCTAGTCCTTCATTAAAGAGACTGGCAATTGAAACTTTGTGGAAGACTTCAGAGAAGAAGAAGAGACTAAAAAACAAATGATCTGTTCTATGTTTTTTTTTTTTCTCTCATCATTTTATTTCATTATTAATCTTTTTAAATATAGTTCCTGCATTTCCAAGAAGCAACAAATATTTTGAAAACGATTTAATCAAAGTTATTCTCTATGTGCAAAGAAATGTTTTGTTTCATAACTAGTCAAAATATCTGGAGATTTAATGGCAAGTTGTGATTCAACTTGTTTCTCTTTCTGAAAAGGAGAAGTAAAGTCAGTAATTTGATACATTTTTTCTTTATCTTTTTTTTTTCTTCTCCTTTTCTTCTTTTCTTTGTTTAAACAATGACATTCTATTTAGATTATGTAGTGGGTAAAGGGTGGGGGAGGGCAGGGAGAGAAGAGTAATGAAAATATGATTAATAGAATAATAACATATTTATTCCTTGTAAAAAGTTTATATGTTCTTCAAATGCTATTCCTAATTATACT